>NC_060023.1:8787878-9090909 GCF_021134715.1 Daphnia pulex | reverse complement strand
TTTTGCGGTTTTTCCTGCTTTCGATCACACCTTTTAGTAGATAAATATAAAAGCCCGTATTGTTAACAAAAGCTTTTTATGCGCGGTATTCAAGTACACTTGCACTTGGGAAATATTTGTATAGGTCATTACAGATAAGTGGTAAGCTAATGCGCAATGCCACTACGCCAATGGTAACATTCTAGACAATTCACGTAGGTGCTAAGTAAAAAACATCAATGTTTTTACTTGGTGATTAATGTTTGAGTAGTCATCGATGAGTCGTCTCTCTCTGGATCCGGTATTGCCAACCCAACGCGAACTCAATAACCAATGGTTGGTTAATTTTTGCTGATAAGGCCGCTGCCTGCTACGTAAGCGATATTGATAAGTAGGTAGGCTAATGTGTGCTCTAGCTCTAGATAGGAAAAAGTCGTCCAAGGTAAAGTCAGAAATTCAGTATACACTGTACTCGGCACAGACTCGGTTCAAACCATGGTTTCATACACTCGTCTGAATCCTAATATTTTCCGAGGTCTCTCGGTCACAAATGTCGTCCTTTGGGTAGTCTGCACTGGCTTGGTGGTAAGTTATTGACAGATTTATTAGTTGCAAATAAAATTTATAATGGGTGTACGTTGTATTTCCAGACGGCCATCACCATTCGCTACACAAATCTTTGTGCTGGAATAACTGAAAATTCTGTTGGAAATCTGGATTATGTTTATGCTGGACTATGGTCTAGCCTGTCTTACGGCATAGCTGGACTAGTAGGAATGTGTGCAAGCTACACGCGTAGGCGGAAACAGTACTATCTTATTTTCCGTCTTTATTTACAATTAGCGCACTTAATAGTTAATTCCGTATATCTATTTTTAGGATGATATCATTGCTCGTGCTTTGCGGTATTGGATGCGCTGGAGCCATAGCGGCAGCGGGAATAGCTGGACATATCGCCGTCTACATCACAAACAACAAGGATGATGTGAACAACACAATCTGCCACCCAGAAGTACTTTATCCTCCCGTATTTACGCAACAGCAGGCGGAGGAAGACTGTAAGTTAACGAAAATTCAAACAGATTTGAGTGGGTTCGGATGCTGACTTATTGTCTAATTCTTTTTTCAGGTAGGATTTGGGCTATCTTGGAGTACACTTTAATGTCTTACAGCATCGCAGCCGCAGTGGTCAACGCCGTTCTTCTAGTATGTATCGGGGTAGCCATGACCGGGCCTAAAGTGCACAGCAATTTGGTGTGAATTCATTTCTCCCAGCGTCTCATATTTTCCGTTCTGAATTCTCGTGATCTTTGGAATGTTCGACCATCCCCCAGTGCATGTTGATACATGCGTAGGTCAGATGTGTGTTTTTCCCCTGTCCTATCTATTGTACTCTTAACGACATGTCAGTGAGTAAGTGACTGTTTGTTAATGTATGATACTAATGATAGGCGATCGTGTGACGTGACAGACTACCTGAGTCACGTCTTATCAGTATTTATATTGTTCCTAAGTGAAATTGATTTTATTGTTTTGGAAATGTTTGATAATATATTTGGATGGAATGGAATTCATAGCTTCCTTCTACGGTAACAGCAATTATTAAGTTGGAACTTTTTGAAACAATCCTCCGCCATCAACTTCCGGAAACAGCATCAATAACTTGTTCCGCCCACAAGTTTATTCGTCCAGCTTCAGTGGATATCGCCCTTCATTCTACACTACCAGTATTGGCCATAACGGCTATCTTCCTTTTTACTATTAGTATATTTGTATTAGCGACAGTAACTGAGCCTGTCTAACTGTACACTGTTAGTTATGATCAAAATTTTTCCTTCCATAACTAACGATGTGAACAGTAAGAAATGGCACTTAAACTCCAGCTAACTAAAGCCAATAACCATTGAAATAATTTTTAATTTGAATTTTCAGCAATTCCGGTCCCGTGTTGCGCAAGAGTAAAACTGTTATTTAAGCAACTCTCAAAAGTTGCCGGATTTTTTGAGTTGGCCATATCCATCAGGACGATCTCGTAGGTTAAAATAGTACCGCACATCTAATAATAATGAAAAATGAAATGTTGTACACTGCGGTTTGGATCGCTTGACATGACGTAACTCACGGCGATCAGGTAGCTCTTGCCCAGCTTGAAAAAGCCGCAACCGGTAAAACCCAACGGCAAAGTCAGTTGGTGGACAAATCTTTTCGTCTTTAGTAACACAACACCAAATTTTCAGCGAGATAACAACGAGAAATTATTATTATTAAAGCGTTCAAAACTCACCACAAGTAGTTCTAGATCATAGGACCAAAATTCTTCTCCGGACTGCTCGTAAAGACATCGTTGGCTTTTGAATCTCTCTCGGTGAATCATTTCGGCGAAAAGAGAGGACGAAATGAAGCGGATAAAAAGGTAAACAGTGGTGATTGCAGTGACCATAAACACGTGATGTTTGTCGTATTCATCAGACTCGGAGGACTCGATCTTCGTTCCGACTAGAATGTTAATTTGCAGTGTCAAGTGAGCCACGCAACTGAGGCTTTCGATCAAGATCGTCGGTGAAAATATGTCATCCGCTTCCTGATTTAAAACAAAGACTTTAAATTTGTCATTTTAAGTACAGTCGTTGATTAAATTTACTTTAATTAGGGATTGAACCTCCCAGTAAGTCAAACGGAGTCGTTCTTTAGCTTTGAGTCCCAAGGAAGACCAGTGTTCAATCTCCTTTCGCAATTGCTTCAGGTAAGCTGAAAAGATTAAGCTCAGGTGAATAACTGAAAAGTCGACAAACGGCATCAATCCAGCTGTAAAGGGAGTCATAATCGAACGAAAGATGACCAGCAGTGTTGATTGATCTTCTTCTTCGGTTGCTGAGTTCATTGTAGGACGGATGTATTTTATGCCAATCACTAATTCGTTCAAGATTGTTGCCACGCTTCCAATGGCCAAAACGATCCAACAGTAAACTGCTAACCGATTCTAAAATTTTAAAATGTTGTTTTCTTTCAAATTCAAACTTGAAATAATAATAAAATAATTTACTTGCAAGTGGCAACCAAGAGCGATCAAGTCTTGTTCGCACTGGATCATTTTTTGGGTGAGGGCCGACATTCTTTTACCCACGTAACAGAAGCAAATGGCTGATGTGACGAAGACATTCAGACAAATGGAGGAGCGATTGGCAACTTCGAGACGACCAACAACGTCCTTCTCTTTCGACTCCAAAGAAGGTAATTTTTCAAAGAGAAATCCCGTCACTAGTAAAAAGACCGAGGCCGAGTAGAGTCTTGTCCAACCTATTTGGCGCCAGCAGAGTCGGGGACGGAAACGACACAACCAAGGAATAGTCGGCTTAGATGGATTAGCGGTTTCCGATGCGAAATTTATAGGTAATAAACCTAGTGCCCTGTAAATGACCAAATAAGGGATCAAAGCACGAAGGGTAACAGTGGACCTTTGACTGCCACCCATTGTGCAGCTCGGGATTCAAATGAATAAAGTTTGGCAGAGTTGACGATAGCCAACTCACAAATGTCTCTTCTGACCCACTTCCGCCAGATAAAAAGCCTTTTCGCTAACGTAAATCGATCTCCGGTTTGAAACGGAGCTTGTTCCACTTGAGTAGCATTACTTACTTTCAATTGCACTTGGAGAGACAGCACAAAGAAAACTGAAATGAAATGTTAAACAAACGCATTTCACCAAGTCCATAATGACGGAATTGATCAATAAATGTCACTTATTTCCTCTTGGCTTCCAAGAGGGTTTTATGGTGTCGGTTTCGGTCTAAAAAGTAATTATTTAGGGTTTCGTGCAAAATTTTTGCTTTTAACTTGACTGTAGTAGACGAATTATATTTCATAGTATAATAATCCCGATCCGTTCGGCGGATGTCGAGCGCGGGGGTGAGAGACCACTCTTATAATTTTTGAGCGAATTAAGAATTGGTCATTCATTGGGATCGATTTTTAATTGTTTTTTTTCTATCGATTAGTAGAAGAAAAGTGTCGTCTGCTTCGTTCGTTTACAAGTTTAAAAAAATGAGACGAAGTTTAAGATTGTTTCAAACAAAACGGAAAGATAACATTCGAAAGCTGAAGGTAAAATAAAATTTAATATAACTGAATTGTACGATGTTAAAGTATTTTTATGTTTACCATCCAACTGGAAATCAAAATCGTGTTCATATGCGAAAATATGGTAAACACAACATTTTCTAGGTAGGCAACATATCCCTATTGCAAATCAATACAGTTTTGTTTCTCCAAAAAAAGGAAAAACATAGGTTTAGGTGAAAAAAATCATGTTGACACTAGAAAACATGACATGACATAACATTTTATTTTGCCAAGCAAGATTTGAAAAACTATTTCGTGCTTCAGAATTAATCGTTGTAGTTTCAACAGTTATTTGCAACTCTATCACTGTTTGTAAAAGTAAACATTTTGATTTTCTTGGAGGAACAAAACTGGAATGATTTTCCGACAAACAACCAATGTTTCACAACCAAGATTGTTGAATGCTTTTCAAGAGGGACCTTCCCCCACATCGACACCTTTTCGCGTTTGCATCGCCTTTCGTTTATCGATTTTTTTTTATTTCATGAATTTGAACCTGTACAAGTGTACATTGCACTTTTATCCCGATGAGCATCATTATTGACAAACAAAATAACTGTTGCGGCTATTTGCACATTTGATGGCGTTAATGGAAAAGTGATTGGGTTGGGTTGCTACAGTGTGTCAGTGCATCACTAAACCGTAAGCCGGAAGGAAGGAAAGTTTGTAGCGAGTAATTGGGGACTGTGATCCAGCTTTATTTTTCCGGTGTTTAGACTGCTGGGATTTTGTTGATTTCAAGCTGTAAACTTTGGTGAAGAGTGGCACGTGAATCGCCAGTTTTTCTGTTGGCTCGACTATCGCGGGTACTAGTTGTGGTTGCGTGGGTTGTTCCTCTTTTAAAACATTGTCATCTTTTAGTGTCACGTTTGACTTTGTATTGTTCCAAGTGATTTGAGTTGCTGGTAATTTTTTAATTGGCTCTTTTTCGCTCATTTCCACCACAGCAGGTTCCTCATCCTTGATATGGACGACTGTTGGGGCTGGTTTCACGGTGATATCCGAATGATGGACTGGCGGCAGTGGGCTGACTACCGGTTGAAGTGGCCAAGGTAATTGCTCACTCTTTGCCCGGTATCCTCTCTCGTCCGCTTCGTAGGTCACCTTATACCACCGACCATCGCCACCGATGTAACTAAGAAGACCAATCAAACGTTTAAGGTAAACAATTTCTCATCTTTTTCACGGTCAGAATGATTGCGTCATTTTCTACTGTACGGTTTTTAATGGGAAAAGAAAATTCTATCGGTCACCACAATTCCGCAATGGTGAGAACGAACTAACCTGTACGATCCTTGCACGGCGCGTCCGGGTATTCCGGTTTCGTGACGGGAGTGAGTGTCCGTTTTGTAGCTCAAAATAATTTGGTTACTCGCACTAGATTCCCGTCTCAAAGGTCCCGCGTGAGCGACGTCAATCAAAAAGGCGACGACTAAAATCTTTACCCAGAGAATTTACACGACATTTCATTAGACATTTCCAAAATTCTGAACGTGTCCACTGCACCGTAAAAAGTGAGAGGGATAAAAACAAAAGAAAAACTTACGTAAAGGTGCATCTTGCGCCTTAGGTAGTTGGTTGTTGAATGAGTTGCAAGGAAAGTGCGTCCTCTTATAAGGTGTATACATATGCGATGGCGTCCTTGCAGTCGAGCGCATCGTTTTATCGACGAGTACCGCAATACGGTCCGTCTCTATATCATTGCAACATTCTTCCACCGCGGTCAACATACGCAATGGAGCCTGAGAATGTTAAGAAAATGAACGTCAGAAAAGTATACAACAGCAAATTATAAAGAGAGAAACACCGAAACTAAAATATTAAGATGATAGTCCAGCTACTTATTAGTGATTCCCCCCTCAACAATGGGAAAGTGTCGTGCGGTTACTTCACCTCGGGGCTCTCCGGCTGCTTATTGTTGGTGTCGAATAAATCGATTCATTCACAATAAAGTGACATCCAGAACGACGAACTCGGTAGAAATTCCAATGCGACCTTGTCTTTTTTTCCCATTCGTCTGACTTATTGTCTGTGATGGCCTTCGTGGTAGAAACAATGTCAATCAAAATAGTGTGCCATCAAATTCACTTTCAACTGGCCATATTACGCCGGTCATTCGTCCATTTTCCCCCAAAAATAATAACAAAGTTGTGATCAACAGACCAAAGAAGAACGTAAAAACTATAGGCAATGCAATCAACGCTTGGCTGATCACTAACTTGGCATAACGATAATGACTTGAGGAAGGTCTTGCATCCTACTAATGTTTCTGTTGTCACTCCAACTATTATAACAAATAGTTTCACAAATTTTCGAAATGACTTCCTTGTGTTGGACGTGTGCCTTTTTCGCAACGGACCACAGGTTTTTTAAATTGGCTAATTGTCAAGACGGCCTTCTATGCTCCGCGGTAATTGTATAATTAACATGTACGCGTGCCGAAGTAGCTACAACAAAAATAGTTCGCTTTTCTTTTAAATGTTTCTAACGACAAATTTCGACTAAAATTCAATCGAAAATCAATCAAAGAATTCAAATAGCCTGGCGTGTTTTCTGCGGTCGCATTGATAAGAAACCCACAGGTTGAATGTACTGGATCACACTTAATAATTAGGTGAACGGGTTTGTCAGCCGACTGTCAATTTATTCTGAGAATTTTTCAATTGAACTTTTCATTATCTCTGGGCGCATCAGATCAACGAACTAAGTTCGTCGATCAAAAATTATCAAAGTACAAACGACTAGATTAAGACTCGTTATCTTTCTCTCACTCGTTAACGTTTCGCACAGAACCACTCATTATAGAAGGACGTGTATTATTTAGTATTCTTATTTTTATTAACGTCCGACTCGAGTTTTCTTGTTGGTTTCTTAGCAAGAGCAAAAAAATGTATCAGCTCGTTTCCGAACGCTGGTTTTTGTGAAAAATTTGAAATATTTATACAAGCCCTTGCAGCATTTGCGTCTTTCGCTCACCGAACGAAAATATCGATTACATCAGCGCAATACTGCACCCGCAAAACAGGCATTCCGATCTAATGGATTACGGATTTATTCGTGCTGAACTTTAGACTTCCTTTAAAGAAATTGACATTTTTTAAATTTATGATCTTGAATATTTTACAAAGTGAACAAAGGAACATTTCTATTCAAGCCTTTAAGGATTGCTCAAGCTGGAAACAAGCCACGATTCCTTGCGTAATTCCTTCTTAACGATTTACCGACTACTCAAAAAATTTCGATTAATGACTTTGGCCGCAGGATTATAAATGTTCCTTGTGACCGGTGCATAGTCGTAACTTAACGAATTTAAAGCCTGTGAAATGTGAATGAGCAGCTGCGACGGGTTGGTCAACTAAAAGTGTTTGTCGGTGACGTCATTCTGAGTTTTCAGAAATGAGCTAAGAAATCCAAAGTACGTCGAGTAAACGGCAGTTTATTAGCTGAGAATTCCCCACAGCAAATTTCTGCGGAAACCCCGAAACCCGATACTAAGGAACGAAGTCTAAGCAGCCACATTTTGTAGTACTGCTCTTTCCTGTCAAATGTGATTCCGTCTGGTATCCGTCAGTCGCTTTTTCCAAGAGGCAGTGAACAATTACAGTAAGTGCCAATTAGATTTTGACTTGTTATAACGTTCGAGTTGTGATTTTTTAATTGGCAAAACTGAAAATGGCCTCCATCAGTATTGAATTCTTCCGTGCTGTGTCTGTTGGATCGCTAGACGACCTGAACGAAATTATCGGCAAAATCGGGGGGGAAATGATTTTCAATCTGGCCCAATCGTACAATGAAACGGGAGAAACGCCTCTGCTCGTGGCCATCAGCAATAGGCATCTACATGTAGTCCAATTTTTGGTTGGCGTATTGGAAATAGACATCAGTCAAGAAGGTCGATTTTCCTGGAAAGATTTGGATTATTTGAAAATCCCGCCATTATTTGCAGCCATCATTTCAGATCAAATGTCCATCATCAATTACCTGATCGAAACAAAAAAAGTTGCAGTGAATTTGGATTTGTTCTTGAGTGATTCGCCTAATCGCCATATATTTGAATTGCTTCGCCAAATTAATATTCTAGAATTGATCGGTGCCGCATACATCTTGCATGGGGACCGGGAGAGTCTTCTGTGCGGATTGTCTTACTTGAAGAAATCCGAATATTTTGTGCCTTTCCCAGTTGATGGTAGGTCGATATCCTAAATAATGTTTTAAAATGTCTGATGTAATCTTGCTTTCTTTAGAGACAATGGAAGAAGCGGAACAAATTCCTACAAAAGATGAACTAATAATTCAGCGAGCTCTTATTGTTTGTGAGCTAGTCCTAAGGCAGCTGCGTCTATTTCCCAACATTTACATCCTTTCCAACTTCATCAAGCATTCATGGATGTCATGGATATCTGTCTTGCAGCAATTGAACATTTGGTGGGAAAATTCAGCTTCGTTCGTCTCAGCCGAGGCGTGGAACTTCAACAAAACGGCCCTCGACCACTGTTTGAGTTCAATCCGACATGAGCAAAACGATTTCCCCGCTAGCACTTCTTGTATATTCAAAAAATTAACGTTTGTTTTCAGCTTCGCCTCTGAGCATTTGATCAGGATCCATTCAATGTACTGGCCAACTAACCAAAAGGATCGCGCCGATAATATTCACGATACAACCAAAATTGTCTGTATCCTTTCCGTATCGATTATGCGCATGCTACCCCAGGTGAGTTTCCAGGACGGCGAACGATTCAAGCAAAATCTTGCACGTTACATCCACATCTACGAAGAATGGGAATCAGACAAGCCCAATCTCTTCCATCGAGCTTGCAATCTTTTTTATGTTGTTGAGCAGAAAGAGCCCGATTACCAGCAGGTCATCCGACTGTTTCTGGAAGCCGGAGCAAATCCCAACGCCATCGACGCAGACGGCAACATCCCCCTTCACTGTTTGCTGCCTAAAAACGATTTTGAATATTGGCTCACGAATCCCTGGGACAACCCGAATGAAAATGATATTCCAGTGATTCGATCAAATTTTATTGAAAGTGTTCGAGTTCTTTTGGATGCTGGGAGCCACGTAGACCAATCGAATCGACGACGTGAATCGGTCTTGGAACTTTTGAAGCGAAACAGAAAGAAGCAGCAAAGTTTCAAAGCGTCATTCGATTCGCGTCTTGATGACGTGATTCATAGCGTTTTACCTCTAACTTGTTATTGTGCTCAATCAATCCAGAAGAATAATATCCCTGTTGAAAACTTACCACCCACTCTGCAGCTGTTTGTTCGAAATCACTGAACTGCCGCGCCAAGACTTTCGTTTGTCATTTTCGACTGAAGATGGCTCTGCGCTGCTACGTCATCTGCTCTACTGTTTAGCATGCACGTTCATTTCAAAACTCATGTGGTTCTCGAAAAAGTGGAAAGTCTTGTTACGGTATTTTCTTCGTTGATGGATTGCCTGTCAGTTTTATTTAGATTCCCTCATTTGTTGAAAGGTGAAAATGAATTCTTGTTTTAAGTTTGCAACTTATTTGATTTCAGTATTTTTTTTTAACAAGTTTTCAGTGTGCTTGTATTACACAAATTTGGAACAACACATTTCAACTCGGAGAGAAGATAACAGCTGCTAGTTCACGACACCCACCGGTGAGTAATCGTTTTCTTTTGTCAACAGTAGTTAGAAAACAGAAAGAGACCAAAAATATTCAAAACAGGAATAAGTTGTGCCGAAGGAGAGGCAAGAGTATGATTCAAAGGGCATACACGTAAATGCCAGCTACATAAGGGTAGCCCAAATTGTAAGCAAAGTCATAGTTGAGTAGTGCTCTAGGTTCTTTGAATTTGATTTGACTTTTCGGAACAGTCTTTAAGTGTATGATCTCTTTTTCAGCTTCCTTCAACGTTGGAATTGAGGTGGTAACTGGGTTTGGTTTGCTGGTTGATTGGGGGGTCTCAACTGATGTTGTGCGAACTGTGGATTGTTCCCTCAATTCCGATCGAGCTTCGTTAACTTTCTTCGTGAAGAAAACTCCTCCTTGTAGTTTGGGCACGATCTTTTCAATGATTCTCGGTCGACGAGTAGTAACCGGAATTTGATGGGCTGATTCGGTGGCCACGACGGCAGCGGACGTCACGCGGTATCCTCTCGCATCCGCTTCGTATGTGACTTTTTGCTTTCTTCCACGAGAGTCGAAAAAACTGTTGCAGAAATGAATAAGACATTAGTTAGGAGATTTGTGATGTCATTACAACTTTTGCCAGCTTTCTCCTTGTTAATGAGGACGAGCTTTCGAGAGAACAAAGCAAAACTCTTGCGAGCTCATCCATCAACTTTTTCGAATTAAAAATGCAGAAGAAACAGCTCAAACAGCGATTAAACAGCTTGAAACATGAGTTGTAAGATGGCACTTGCGTGTAAAATCCTTTCACTGCTTTTCCTGGTTCGCCCGTCTGTAGGTGACTTCCGTCTGGCCCGTCGTACAAAACGGTGTAGTTGCCAACATCTTGAGCTGCTGGATTCTTCGCCCCCGCGGGGAGATCTGCTGCCACCGCTGCCGCCGCCGCCACCAAACACGCGAAGGCCATCAGCTACAAAGAAGAAGATTATCAACCCACACGCCAGCAATAAAGTGAAAGGTGAAAGGAATCATCCCTCCCTTCCATCAAGGTAGCAAACACCACGTCAGTAGACACACGAACACGATTTAAGCACGTTCCGGCATACCTTGAAACTACACATCCTCCTCGCTATTTTTATTACAATGCGGATGCGAAGAAAAAAAGATGCTGCCGCTTCAAAATCACGATATAGACTGACGCTGGTCCAGTCTTTCTCTTTGAGCTTTATAGGCAACTTTCGTTTCAATGCCGATGCATTACATTCACGTTTTAATTTCGTGTTGAATATTGTATGTAAAGTCTGAAAGTCCGTGTTGCTTTCATTCAGCGTTTTGGGGAAACACAGAAGCGGGAGGAGGCGTCGACCAAACTGGAGAAAGAAAAAGTTCGAACGATCCTTGTTGGTCATTTTTGAGCGTATATTTTAAAACTAGGTTATAGTCTTGTTGGCCCGTTGTTTTTTTCCACTCTAGAAAATGGACGAATCAGATTCTAATCGCATCGTCGCACCTTTCTCGGCTAGTAACGAATCACGATTTCACCTTACCATTTATTTTCCCCCGCCACCGAGTGTGTACCTATACGAAGAAAGTGGTGAAACCACACGACTTTATTCAATCCGTTTATTTGCGCGCCGTTGTAGCGATCGTTGAAAATTAAGAGATTCGGAGCTGAGAATGAAGCAGTGTAATAAAAGACAAATCAATTGGGTAGGTGATGACAGAATGATAACAGAGCGATCGCGTTCAGAATGGAGGTGTGGACCAATCGAGTTCATTAATGAGCGTAAACGTAGCTTCCTCCTGTCAGAGGATAACCAACGTTGTAGCCGTAAGCGTAAGCGTAGGGCGCAGCGTAATGAAATGCGGGCAAGGCTGGCTGGACGAATCTGGCTGGAAGGCCGTAATAAGTTGCACCGGGTAGGGCGATAGGCAGGGCGTAGACCGCTTTTCCTTGGGTATTTGATTGAGTGGATTCAGCAACCGGCTGGGCAGGTGCAGAATCACTTGCGACTGTTTCGACAGCGGGAGCCGGTTCAGCAACTGCTTCGGAAGCGCCTTGAATCGTTCTACTGGACGGTTCAGCAACTTCAGCATCTTTGGGATAGTACATCATGGCGGCTGGTTGTTCCTCTGGGATTGTTCGACTGGCAGGTTCGGCTTCTTTGGCCACCTCAGCTTCTTTAGGATAGTACATCATGGCTGCTGGCTGTTCTTCTGGGATCGTTCGACTGGCAGGTTCGGCTACTTCGACGTCTCCGGCGTCTTTGATGTAGTACATCATGTAAGCTGGTTTTTCTTCTTCTGGGATCGTTCGCGTCGCCGGTTCGGCCTCTTTGGCGACTTCAGCGTCCTTTGGATAATACATCATGACAGCTGGTTTTTCCTCTTCTGAGATGGTTCGAGTAGCTGCTTCGGCGGCTCCCGTGTCCTTTTGGTAGTACATCATTTCAACGGGTTTCTCTTCCGTCACAAGGATTGTTCGACTCGATGGATCTTCAACTACTACAGGTTTTGGGGCGGGATCAGCAGCAGCGGCCACTACGACAGGTTCGGCAACAGCTTCTGGGACAGGTGCAGCGACGACCGGTTCAGCAACAACTTGGGTGATAGGTTCGGCTACAATCTCTGGAATCGGTTCGGCCTCAACTGGGATGACTGGCTCGGCCGCTTTGACGACTTCAGCGTCAGCACTTACGGAGGCAATTGCAATGGGTGTTTCCTCTTCTTTGATGGGCAGGACTCGGTAGCCTTTCTCGTCGGCTTCGTAGTCGACGCGTTGTGATCTTCCCTCAGCATCAACGTATCTAAAATGATTAGTAGACGATTGAAATCAATAAAAAAACAATTGCATCATATAAGAAGTAAATATTTACGTGAATGATCCTTGGACAGATTTGCCAGGTTGGCCCATCATGTAGTGGCTGTGACCTCCAGGAGCTTCGTATTTGAAAACGTAGCCTTCCGGTGCGGAATCCAACGAACGAACTGCCGGAAGGACAGCGGCGACAGGTAAATGATCACCCGTTGCACGATAACCTTTGTCGTCAGCCTCGTAATTTGTTTTGTATTCCATCAGGCCGTCTAAACTCCGGGAGCTAAAGATTTGACGTGATATCTTTATTCAGTCTGTACTTCTTAGGAAATTAAAAAAAAAGAAGATGTGTCTAATAAATTTACGTGTAAAAGCCGGAGACAGCTTTGCCGGGTTCGCCCATCTGTACATGACGACCTTCCGGCCCATCAACGTTAATCGTGTACTGGCTAGTCGGTGCAGATGTCACCGTCGTTGCGATACAAATCAGAATCACCTTTTTAAAAAGATAAGTGAATTAATCAGTTACAAATAAACTAAAATTAATTTCGAATAGCATTTTAGATTTTAGATCAACTTACTGCCGGAATCATTTTCATTTCTCTGCTACAATGTCTTACACAAGAACAAACGCTGGAGAGCCTCTGATCCATGGTGAGTGAGTTGCCCGTCTTTTTATACCGGCCACGAATTTCCTTCGCCCCTGCGACATTTTTTAAAAAAGTAGAGAAAACTAAAATCACTCTCGATGCACATTGGAGGAGAAAATCTGGAAGAAAACGAAAACGGCTAGCGGCCACACCTTCCGTGGTATCAGCAGGTGGACATAGTGTGGAGGGTGGTCTGTAGCAACCGAACTACAAAAGGCAAGACTATTTTATCCATGTGTTACGTATTCAGAATGTTATTTTAAAAGGTTCTTCTTCTTGAGAAAAACACCCCCAAGGTCACAGGGCCTGCCCGGCCGCTGCTCGTGGCTCTGGATGCGTCTTCCGCATAGTAATGAGGCCCCCTCACGTCCTTCTTCTTCTTTTTTCCCCCCTCTTCCCAAATTCTTGTGCTAATATAGATGATACGATAAAAGCGAGATCTTCTATGCCATTAAAATATCTCGGGAATTGTCGTCAAGTTGGTGTTGTTGCTACTCCCACGGAAAAACACAACAAGCGGATCCTGCTAAAAGGGCAATCGAAAGTTTACGATTCCGGCTGGCTTAAACCGGTTTGCCGCCACTGTGCCATCTTTGCGCAATTTTTTTTTTGTAGCTAATAGGTAGGACGACCTTGGCTCTTGCGTGTAATATTTACAGAGCAGAATTTAGGTATTCATTTCTTGTTGTGCCAAAATTTGATCGTCCCTGCTATAGTTTCGGCCATTAGTCCAGCCTTGGATGCGTCGCAATTCCACCGAATTTTTATTTGAAAAGTCGTTAGTTAAGTTTTATCTTTCATTTTAAAAACCGCAAACTTCTGATACAAATTGTTGAATATTTTGAATTCCAAACTTGCTGTCGGGCAACAGCAACACTAATTTCCATTTCGTACAAAATGTTCGGTAGATTTACTCCGGCCTTGGTTTTTAGCGTCTCCCGTACTACAATTATACCCGAATGAAAATCGAGAGTTTTTAAAAAAACAAAACACCGCAGCTGTTATTTTTATAACTACCAGAGTGAGAAGACGGCCAACAGATGGATTCCGCCCCGCCAAACAATCCAGTAAATTTTTAAATTTCTTTTTTTTCTTTAAGTGTTTTGTTTAAGAGCTACTTTTTTTTAAAAGAAAAAAAAAAGGTTCATAGAAATAATTTATTGATGTCCTTTTACGGTTATAGGAATTCGTCGTTCAAACATGTACAGGAGGGTTCGGACGGCCTTTGTCGATGTTTCGAAGTGTAAGACTTACAAACATGTCGCTTCTGAGTCTCCCCATCTTTCTTTCTTTTCCTATCCTTCTAACAAAGCCTATCAAATGGACGTCAACCTTTGACAAATTTTTTTACGATTTCTTATCTAGAGAAAGAGCTTTTTTCCCCCTCTTCTCCGGTAGTCAAGTTCAATAGCATTCACGAGTTCTTCACAACTTTACACACTAGAATGCCCTTACATCAACCTTGCCTTGTCATCATTCCTCCTCTTCGTTAACAAGTGGTCGGAATGATAACACTCGTCTAATCATAAACAGTCGTAAATCATTTATTTGCATGTAATTATTCTTAACAATAAGCCATTAAGGCGATCCTTTTTTCGATTCCAGCTGGGTTGTAGGTAAATTTTCCCCGGATTTTCGCGTAGGTCGCTTTTTTTCGCCCAGTTGAAACATTGGGCAATAACCTACCTTCATTATTATTCCTGGCACGTCTCCCGACAACATCTTCTCCCTGCATCATGTATACTGCTGGAGCTGCTGGACGAGTTGTTTGAACTTCGTTTCTTGGCACCATGACATTTCAGATTTTCAGTGTTAAAAAACAACAAAAACAAAACAGTAATGAACCAGTTTCCCGCCGAGTGAACGAATTTTACCGTCTACCGTTTGAATGGTGTTTGTGGGTGACTTCATGGTCAAGGTAAAGTCATCCAGCTGGACCACGTGCGTTTTATTTCAAACCGAACGTCCAGATAAGACACAAAAAAAGGCGAGTCAAGAGTCAATTGAGTTCGTTCACCCACCCACCTGTTATGACGCAGCTTTGGAGAGTTGCCGGACTAATTCCCGCCGCCAGCTATACAGAAATTGTCTCTGTGCATATTGCATTTGGTAGACAAAATCGAGCTGCATCGTAGGACCACCGACCAGTCTCTTCTGCCTCGCCCGTCGTCTAGGGAGTACAAGTGAGCAAAGCTATCTAAAAATGATTGCCTTCGGGGTGAGTACATTTTAATTCGTTCGCTTTTCAAAGTTGTAATTCAAGTTCAGACTCTTTTTTTTTTTAATTTTTTGTCAGTTCAGAGAATTAAAATATTGAAAACATTTCTGTAGATTTTGTTAGGTTTTTGCGCCTTGTCTCAATCGTTGCCGATTGGTAATCCTACCGATTCGGTCTTGATCGACTACAAAGCGGATTCGCACTCCCGGTTTGAAGAGGGCACACCAGGAAAGAGTGTCAAAGGTTCATACAGGTAACTAGAGTACTTACTTATTTCACAAAATAATTGAATTACACATTCTCTTATTTTGTAATTTACTTAGCTGGATCAATGAAGACAAAGTCTATCAAGTAGATTACACAGCCGATGAAAAAGGGTATCGACCACGTCTAACTGTCAAATCCGTTTCCGAAGCTGAACAGAAGCCGATCGCTCAGCAAGAAAGCGTTCAGGTCTCCGAAAATAAAGAGGAGAAGCCGGTGAAAGAATCCATCGCGGATGCGATTATCTACGAAATTCCAAGTCTCATTCAACATGATATCTTTCAAGTCCCCGCATTGCCAAACGAAGAGAAGAAGAAGGTGACACCGGAGAAAGAAGTCGGCACGGATGCCATTGTCCTTGAAATTCCAGTTCTTGACGTCGCTCAACAGGATAGCGTTCAAGTTCCCGCGCTTCTAAATGCACCAATGACCGAGGCCGGCGATGCATTCATCTTCGAAATTCCTCTCTTTGATGTCGCTCAACAGCAGGATGGTTTTCAGAATCCTACTTTGGAAAACGAAGAGAAGGTGACACCGGGGATAGAGGGCGGCTTTGATGCGATTATCCTCGACATTCCCGACTTTGATGAACCCACTCCGCTGGTACAAAAAGGAAGCCAAGCTTCACTTACGTCGCAAGATGACAAGATCGTTGCCGAACAAATTGTTGCTCCTCCATCGAAGCCCGTCACCCTTCAAGCCGATTCGCAAAGCGATTCAAACAAAATTGCGGATAAGGTGGCCGTAAAGATTCCAGATGCTTCCGTCCAAGAACAAGATGTCGTTCAAATTGTACCGCCAAAGGTAACCGAGGAAGTGAAACCAGACCAATTTGTTGTTGTGGTTGCTCCAGCCCAATCTGGTCTGGCGGGACAACAATTCAACAGCCAAATCCAATTATTTTCACAAGGTGAACCGAGCGAGGCGGAACAAGAGAAAGTTGGTGATGATGAAGGTGTTGTTATTCTTCAACTCCCATCTAATTCTGATGTCGACGGACAAGAGGAAGGCTACAGTCAAGATGATACAACCAATCCAGAGATCGACACTTCAGACCTTTACAATATTGCTCCATTGTTTAACTTTCAGCCTCAAGGCCCAACCGACGATGAAATTTACACTGACGATGCTATAATTATCGATGCTGCGGGTGATCCATTTGCTTCCGACGGTGCCCAAGCCGATGAAGACCAAGATTGGGGCCAGGCTGAAAGCCAAGATCAAGCTTCAGAGTACCTCAACGCAATGCTCCAGGAATACCTGAACCAGTTCTACAGCAATCCCAAGCAAAAAGTTGACAGCAAGGAAAATCATCGATCGAAATTCGAAGACGATCTTATTAAATCCTACAATGACTATAAACAAGAGAAAATCTCAAGAAAAGAGGATGACTTTTCAGCTACATCCGACTACCAAAGAATGCTGGAGGCCTTATCATCTGGCGAGCAGCAAGTCGTCTCTTACGACGACTACCAAAATTTCCTTCGTCATTTTCAAATTGAAGAAGAGGATCGACCGCGATCGAAAGTCAGCGATGTCATCACCCAAGACCAGGGAGAATCCAACGAGGAATTGGAAGGAGCATTTCGCGTCCTAATGGATTTACCTGAAAATGATGGCGAGCAGCTCATCGCTCACAAGAAAGAGAACTCGAAATTCGAATCGGGAGATCAGTTGTATGCCATAGACGAAACATTCCTGCGAGAATTGTATTACCAACTGTGGCTCGACGCTCAGCAGCAACCCGCCCAGCCGGAACCGATGTACTACGCTATTTATCCAGAATCAGCGTATTACTACCGTTAATCTTGGTTCGGGATACATAAGTTCAAACTTTGGGTGGGGAATAACGTGATTTATTTTCAATTCGGTGATGTCCTTTTTTGCTTTTAATTTATGTTATAAATTTTGTTGTGGACTAAATCTCAAAAGTATGTAAGCTCAATGCTCGCCTGGAAGAGCAATGACCATACAACTGGTTCTCCAATACAAAACAGTTATAAAAACTTGATTGGAATCTCCAATCAACTTCTTATTTAAGACATTTTTCGTGTTGTAGAAAGAAAAAAAGAAAAGAGAACCCGGTAGTAGTCGGCGACAGACACGGATGACAAAAGAAACTGGTTGAACTGAGTCTAAGTTCACATCGCCTTTTACGCAATTTGTGTCGCACAAGAAGAGCTTTGACCGTATGTTTTCTTGGAGCCTTCTCTTTCTTTCTAATGACAATGGGGGAAATTTAATGGGTTTTCTAAACAGGAAGAGAAGGGAAAAGCTCAGTTGATCAACGACTGATTGATTGATTATCGTGCACTAGTAATCCAGAGAGCGGGTGCCCTTGAACAGAGATGCATCATTTCTTTTTCCGGGGTCACCTTCAACAAAGGAGGAAGAGTCGAGCTCTCACTTATTATGGTAAAAAACGATTAATCTCATCTCTGATGACCCCCTTGCCATTTTATACAATACCGATGTCAGATTTCAAGAAAGGATTGCGATATATCTTGCCATTTTGAACTGAAACTAACAGGAAGGAGAGCGTCGAATTCGAATACGTTTGCATTTTCTATAAGACTCGACGGAGGCCAAGCGAAGATACCAGCGGGAGAGTGAATACGATTCTCTCCGAGCCTTCTAGCAAACATTTCTCAGGTGTCCTTGAGGCCAGAAGATCAGCTCCCACGACCTACGATCACTTCGAGATACAAATGCTATGAAAACAACAATGGGTAAATTCAACAATGTTTTTGTATGTGTTTCTCAAAAAGAAAAAAAAATTGGTAAAGCTCTAAATGGTAATCAAAACTATCTATAGGTATGGCACTAGGTGCGAGATTGCATTCGACTGAAACTCAGCTGCGTTCGACACACATAGCGACTCCCATGCCACCGCCGACGCACAAGGCAGCAACTCCCCGATGCGCTTGCCGATCGACCATTGAGTGGACTAGCGAGACGAGGACTCGCGCGCCGGATGCTCCGACAGGATGGCCGAGAGCGATTGCGCCACCGTTGACGTTACTCTTGCTGGGGTCGATACCCAGCTGGTTGATCACAGACACGGCCTGTGCAGCGAAGGCTTCGTTCAGCTCGAACAAGTCGACACTATCCAACGTCCATTCGGCTTTGGCGACGGCTTCACGAACGGCTTGGACTGGGCCTAAGCCCATGACTGATGGGTCGAGGCCTATCTGGCTGTAGGACACAATGCGGGCCAGAGGTGTTAGAGAGCGCTTTTTCATTTCAGCTGATGAAACGAGGACAAGGGCCGCAGCTCCGTCGTTTAAACCAGAAGAATTGCCTGCAGTCACCGTGCCATCCTGCTGAAATGTGGAGCAATTATTTAATGATGTATAAGTAGCACGTTAATTTTGAAAGTAGAGTCATACAGTTGCAAAGGCGGGTCGGAGTTTGGATAGAGTAGCAAGACTGGTTTCAGGTCTCGGAAACTCGTCTTCATTTACAATGATTTCACCCTTTCGATCTTTGACTGTGACGGGTACGATTTCCGTCTCAAATTTTTTGGCTTTTCTGGCTTCCTCTGTCCGTTGCTGTGATTGCACAGCATATTCATCTTGTTGTTGACGAGATATTTGGCATTGTTTCGCAACATTTTCAGCTAAAAGGAAGGAAACACAATATTTACAGTGTGTCAGATGAAAATGTTAATTTTTGCAATTACCTGTAACTCCCATGTGATAATGGTTGAAAGCATCAGTGAGACCATCATGAATCATGGTATCATTTAATGTACCATTGCCCATTTTAATTCCTGGTCTCATTAGAATAGCATGAGGAACACGGCTCATAGATTCTTGGCCTCCGCAGACAACTATTGAAGACACACCAAGTTGAATAGACTGGGAAGCTAGCATGACTGCCCTAGTTTAGAATTATATTTTAGTTTTATTTTATACACATCTTTAAATGAACAATTCTTACTTTAATCCTGAACCACACAGCATATTGACTGTATATGCTGGTACAGAGTATGGAATTCCTGCGTTGCAGGCAGCTTGACGGGCAGGATTTTGCCCCTCTAAAGTCATTAGTATCTGCAAAAAGAATTCAGTTTTGAGTACCATGTATAAATAAGTGGAAGTGATAAGATGGGGGAAGTAACCTGTCCCATGATGACTTCAGAAACATCATCCGGTTTTACTGAAGCTCGTTTTAGGGCTTCTTGGATAACGATAGTCCCTAATTCGCTGCCACGAAACGACGAAAGTTTCCCACAGAAAGACCCTAAAACCAATTTTTCCCAATGCATTAAACAAAAATAAACAAGCATCCTTGAACGAAGCACTTTACTAACCAATAGGGGTTCTGGCGGCACTAACAATATATACATCTGCCGGTTTCATTTTTGAAAATTAAAGGTGGGTAAATTTTATAAACAACTCTCGAAGAATCGTCTGCTCTGAATGACGTAATGAAATCAATTCTCAAGCTTTTATACTGTCCATCTACCGGAGGATATTTGACCTACATTCCCTAAATGGAGAAAAAAAATGTGCCATCTTCTCAACAACAAAATTCGAAAGTTGACTATTTTGAGGCTGTATATCAGGATTAAAAATTCAGATAGTTTATCCTTACATTAATTATTAACAAGTTTATAGAATTAGAAAACTTGTGCCAGAGGGACAAAAGTGACACAACACGTGAATCGAGCAGAAGACACACACATATACTCGTGAATCAAAGGCTGTTCAACCCTGAAGCTGAGAGTGGAAAATCTAATTGCACCAACTGTAATCAAGGAGATTATACAAAACAGGTTTGAATTTCCACTATCTTCGTTCTTAGGAGAATTATAATTATATCAAAGACTAGTAGTAGGTTATGTTAAGTCTGGTTGAAATGAAAACCAGTCAGTACCTCCGCCATGCTGCCGCCATGAGAGATGTTGCACTCTTATTACCATGTCGTGATTATGTTCTTCACGAAGAGATTCGGTTTTGAATGGATAACATGCTGTAGCCTAACAGTATACTAAAAAAACGTCTAACTAGCGAGTAAACATCGTTATCAGTGCGCGAAAAAATTCAGTGAATCTCATTATTTCTATGGAAATCGTTCTCGGGAATTGACTTGCCTACAGCCAACGTGCAGCGTAAAAATCCCATATTTCTGTTTCATATTTGACAAAAATTATGTAATGATAAACCTAATAATTATGTTCATTATTTCATACAGGGAAACCCCATACCAAAAAGTTGAGTGAGAGACGTGCTGCAACGTTCGGTTCAACATCATAGTTTATTTCCCAGCGGGCGCGGGCCCGCAAGCCGATTATTAAGATCAACTAAACGTCCGTTATGGGCTACACAACAATAAGGTTAGTTTCGATTAGTTGTCACCCATTCCAATCTGCGACTTCCAGCATTGGAACGAATACCAAATGCACGTTATTATAGCTCAGTACTCGGTATTCTTTTAAACTGTCTGATCCCTTTTTCCCATGGTGCTTTGCTTTGTTGTTGGCAGGGAAAAAATTGGTTTGACAGTAACGGCTTGTTTTTGAGGTCCCCCCCCCCTCCATATAAAAATGGCACTGACCATGGTTATCTTATAACACGAAGTTGATTTTTAAAATAATCATGTGATGCATTCAGAACAATATGCAGACTTTGTGTGTCACATTTTACATGTTTTTGTTGACAAATATTCGTGAAACTTGGCTTTATCACATTTGTTAAAAAAAGATGATTCGTAAAGGCAATTTTTTCCAACTATCGGTCTCCTACGATAATGAGCATTCCGTTAGGTCTTTGAGTTTTGAAAATCGCTACCTTTATTCTCTCGCTTGAGGTTGTTGACATATTGCTGATAAACTAGCACGAGCTTCCCTGGTTCAAATTATGCAATATAATAACAACTGTCTGTGACGGAAGAAGTAAGAAATTGTCTTGTACTCTGCGCTTTGTCACAGGGAAACTGTGTGGTTCTCCCGGTCGGCCCAATCGGCTAACACCTTTTCATTTGAATTTTTTCTATTCAGCAACTCCCAATTATTTTCTTGGGCCAATCCAACTTTTTATTTTATTTTTCTCGGCTTCTCGGAGCTAAGGAGAGTTGGTTCGCTCATGCGATCATCGGTCATTTAGTTATCACAGTGTAGTTTAGAGGCCTAATAATAGTGAAAGAAAACATTGGAAAGAGGCCCTTGTTTTACTCCGTTTTATTCCAAGATAATGTAGTACACTTTTCCTGTTTTGATGAGCAAAAGTCGACAACTCTCAGTTGAACTATTGGGACGCAACAGACAAGGCAACAGATGAAAATCTTTGGAGGGTTAGACGCGAAAAAAACTTGAATTTGAAACAAGGAAAGCGATGCCGTTTAAGGATGACTTTCGAGCTTGTGCACTCTTGACATCGTCATCCTTATTCGGAATCCAGAGGCAACGAGCCAACGACACGTCTTTTGTGTTTAAAACTTTTTGGAATTTAACATAACAAAATCACTGGGATTAATCTTGCTGAACTTGTTATCATTTTGAAATAAAGGAATTCTTGAATTTCATGTTCATATCCTTTTGTTGAATTTGACAGTTAGCTCTTTTCCAAGTTCTTTTCTCGCACCGTCATCGCGGTAGTTGGAATTGTTCTCGTTTCAATTGTCGAATTAATTTTTTTCTCCTGTTGCAATTAAAGATTTTTTTTCCATTACTTGAATCCTGATTGACACATTTTGTATTCTTTTCGTGCGCACTTGATGATTTAATACTGACAAAAACTCATAGCAAGAAAGAATCGAAAACTCGCCCAGCAAGAATGTCTGTACCACTTTTAATTAGCAGTAAAACAAAAAGGCTTGATAACGTTATTTAAATTTGAAAAAATATTTTTACAAAAAAATGAAAAAATTAAACACAAGTCTTGTATTTCCCTTTTAGAAATAATAAATTAATTGGGATTGAATAGATGAAATGAAGATTTCAAAATTTTGTTTTTGTAGAAGAGTATAAAAAAAAAGTAGGTCCAGTATCATTTGTTGGGGCGAAGTTTCTTCAAAACGTTTAACCAATGATAATCATGCCAAGGTTTGCCAATGTTAGTGCAGCCATTTGCAGATTATTCAATGTTATGATGGTGTTAAAAAGGGGTGCCAAAGGATTTGGAGTAGGGGTGGGAGTTTGTCGGGTGCCATCGCCGTTGACGTTAATAACTTCATACAGTTCCTCGGCGTCAGATTTGGTTTCCAGATTGCCGTCAAAATCGTATTGACCTGTTGAGAGGAAAGTCGACAAAGAGCGTTATGAAATGATAGCGTAAAAAAATTACATTTTGAATAAAGAAATTGACCTTGTTGATAGAAAGGATAGTAGGCGGGGAAAGTATTTCTTGGGAAATATCGATATCCGTAGCCTGGTGCGATTGGGCTCATCGGATATGGGTATGCTCCTGGACGAACAGCAGGAGAGACGGATAATTGGTTTAGTCTAGTAGTAATTGTTTTCCCATCAATTGTCTGGAGCTCGACCTGGCCGTCATCAGTCTCTGAACTTCACAATGGGGAAAAAAACGATTGAATGTTTGACACGAAAATAATCATTTAATTCAGTAAACTAACCTAATGTAGCCCCAGAAACCTTTGCCAGGTTCTTCCGCTTCTAGAAGACGGCCTTCCGGTCCGTCAGCGACAATAGTTGTTGTCGGTCTGGTATCTGTTGGAGCAGACATAGCCATTGTTGCTAAACAAGCCACTATCACCTGAAAGTTTATCGAAAACCAATTCAATTTTTAAAAACAATCAAAACAGCGCCTAATTTTAGAAAAGTAAAACAAAAATTTAACTTACAATTGGAAGCATTTTAATTTCTCCGATTGGCCAATGAAAATGCTTTCGAATTTCTTTGAAATTGCCACCGGATTCGCTTGTGTCTTCACCAACACCTAGCTGTACTCACTCTGATGCTTGGCAAAGAGTTTTCTCGGCTACTTATATCTACTAGTTCAGATTCAGGTTTGTGCATTTTCGTAACAATGCGCCAAGGGAAAAAAAAACGTCAAATGAAAATGCGCTTGGCTGTAAGAAAGAAAACTTAAACCTGAAGCGCTAGTTAACTAAAGCAGACTCCTTTTACGGATTGTACTGGTGGTTGTTGAACTCTCGGACGAATAAGACGTCGCATTCCTTAATAGTGATTCAAAGTCAAACACTCCCCCTGTAGTGGCTTTACAGATTCGTATAATAAGTGGAGAAAACTGGATTTTGGATTCACTTGTTTTGGAAATCAGTCGTCTTTTTTATTTCACATAACATTTGCCGCGAGCTCTACTTCTGTAAAAATCAAACTGGAACCCTTTTTTTAATCGTTTTTCTGTTCCTCAATTCCTTTTCCAATTTTTATTTCTCGAAAATGATTTCAGACTACGTGTGTTGAGTTGCTAATTCGTGATAGAAATTCAGGAATTCTTTAAAGTCGATAAAAACGAATAATTGTTTTGAATGATAAACATTGTAACTGCAAAGTGATTTAAATGCATTCAAGGTTCCCCGACAAAAACCGTTTATTTCCTTTTCCGAATAATAATTTAATTTGAATTAAGTAGGAAAATTGAAATTAGATCACAAAATTTGATACAGTGATTATATAGTCCCAATAATGTGTTTGATGTTTTCGGCGGATACAGACCCTTAACCCATGACAAGCATTGCTGTATTCGCCAGAAACAATTTAAACATCTGCATGTTGTTTAGGGCTATCAAAGTGTTAAAAATAGGTGCCATGGGATTTGTGGGGGTACTTGGTTTGGTGTTACCGCTAGTAGAAGAAGAAGAAGAAGGTTTAGGAGTAGTAGTAGTAGTAGTAGTAAAAGCACCAAAAGCAAGGCGCAACTCTTCACCTAATGCGTCTTGTAAATCCTCGGCATCGGATTTAATTTCGTAATTTTCGCCTAATCCGTAGTTATCTGTCGTAGCATTAGATGACAAAAGTGTTAAAAAAAGCAAAAATTAAAAGCAATATTTTTAGACTATTCAATTGACTTACCTGGATAATTGGCAGGGTAGTAGGCTGGGAAGTAACTTGCTGGAAAGTTTCTGAAAACGTTAGGTAGGCCTACTCTGGAATAGAATGCCGGAAGCGCTGAAGGAGAAACGGGAAAATAGTTTGGCTGGAATCCTGTGGGTCCAACGTCAAACATTCTTTTGGATTTCATTTTGTCGTCAGTGATCTGAGAGCTTTATCACACCAACAGATAAAATTAAAATCTTATAGATCGGTTTAATTTTATCAGCTAGAGGAACTTACGGGAAATTGACCGAAGTAACTTTAATGGGTTCATCGCTTGCTTGAACTTGATGACCATCAGGTGCGACAGGGTTAATAACCGGTCTAACATCTGACGGAGCAGACGCCACCATTGTTGTTATGCAAAAGATGACCACCTGTTTTATTTGGCAAAGTTTTTCCATTTAAATTGAAAAATTAATCCAAAAAAATTAACTTACAACTGAAATCATTTTGTTTCTATTCCTTTGAAATATTGTGAATAAGTCGACTCTTGCCAGTCCTGATATTTTATTCGCTTGGATGTGTCTTGTCGATAACTAGCGACTGTCTGATACATGACAATTATTTTCCCGACTTCTTATATAGCGTCGAAGCTTTGCGTGCACTTCAGAAATTCCAATTTGAAAAATGAAAACAATGTACAATTTACAGGTATTACTTGCTGCACAGTGGTACAACTGGTACAGTGGACATTGGTAATAACCTTCAAAATGAACCGCGTTCACGACTGAACTTCACGACTCTACCTGGACTGTGTAGTTATTTACAATAAAAGCTTAGAAAGAAGAATGCGAATGCGATCAGGACTCTGTAGAATGCACTAATTTGACAGTGGGTGAAAAAACTTATGAACATGCAGCAAATTCCGAAAAGATTTCGGGGATTTTTTATTTGAACTCACAGCCAATCACGTGATTCGGTTTGTTCTACCGAATTTCGCAATGCAATTTTTGAGCATTTTTTTTTTCCTCTCCAATTATTAGAGATGAAACGTAACGGAGAAGTAGCGTGGCAACATTTTCAACCCGTTTCGCGTTGTTTGCATTCTAATGATTCGTAGCTCAATGTATTTAAGAGTGGAACAAAAGGTTTATAAGGAACTCAAATGGCCTCGGGTTTGATCAACGAGTTTCTAGTTATCGTTGTTCTTCGTTCTCATCGAAATATTTGTTTAGATTGCTGAATTTGCATTTTTTTGTTTTATTTCGTTGAATCACGGTTATTTTCCGTTTCATTTGCTATCAGATTTTTTCAAGCGAAGCCCAACTTTTGTCTGGTTCATTTCCCTTATTTGGGCACTTTGCTGGTGGAGACTGATAAGTTCGAACACATTAACGGTTGAAATTGTATTAATTATTTTTCAATTTGCTTAGTGGGGATCAAAAGAAATGTACATAGTCACATTCGAAAAAGCAACGTTTAGTTCGGTTTATTTTAATTTTTTTAAAACATTAAATAAGGTTAACAATCATTCGAATTTTCTAGAAAATTTTCTAAATTTCATTGTGAAAATGTCGAATCTATTTTGTGATGAGCTTGAAAAAAAAGAAACATTAGCCGCCCATAGCCGTCAAAATTTTGTTTGCAATCATCATCATGATGATATTTTTCTTGTTCGCCAAAATCATGGGCAGAAAGAAAGGCGTAAGTGGGCCACGTTCTGTTAGGACGGCAAGTTCTTCGGGAGTTATCTGTTCCAATTGCTCTTTTGCCTCAGCCATTTCTTCTGGTGTCATTGACAATTCTGAAAAATCTTCTCCTGTCCTGTATCCCCCATCGTAGATTGATGACAGGTAATCTTTAGCTGAACCATATTTGCCTGAAAAAATGGGGGAAAACGTACAAAATAACATACAAAATGGCTAGACATTTTTGTTTTCCTGGCTTACCTGATACGTAACCAGGATAATAATAGAGGTAGTAGTTTTGAGGAGCGTATCTGTAACCATAACTGGGCAGCAAAGGGGCTACGGGGTAAACCGAGGGAAATGCGGAATAACGTTGAACGGGGAAGACGCCAGGAGCGACGGGCAAATGGGCTCCGGTGGCTCGGAATCCCTTTTCGTCGGCCTCGTAAATTGTTTTTTCTTCCACACCGTCTGAGTTTCGAGAACTGCAATTGCAATTAACGGGAAAAATTAAACCTTGATCAAAACACCGATGTAATCATTTCGACTTACGTGAAATAACCGGAAACGGCTTTTCCTGGCTCGCCTGTCTGTACGTGATGGCCATCGGGTCCGTCTACGTTAATAACCGTCTTGGTTTGTGCCGGAGCAGATGCAACCAACGCGGCTAAACTAGCCAGAATCACCTGTTGATATCGAAAATACGACGTGAATAGAGGTTTTCCACAGATAATAAAATCCACCAACACTGCTAGCGTCCATTGAAATCTGAACTTACTATCGAAATCATTTTGATTGAAGTTATAAACACAGTTAGTCCTGTAAGATCAAGGCTCCTCTATCCTTGATGTTTCTCGTCGACGGAGTAGTGAGTCTCTGGTTCTTGGGAAACCATTTTCACTGTTCTTATATACTGGGCGCAAGTGCAACGTTGCGATGGTTGTTCAACTAGACATAGTTGAGAGAAAAATCAGAAACAAGAAAAAGAAATAAAAATAACGAGTTCAATCCACTCCTTATGGACCCAGTCAAAAAACCTGTATTCTGTTGGATGGCATTATTCATCTAAATTGGAAGCCCTATCCAAGAATGCTTGGTGCTCATGTATACTACGCGACATGCATCGTTTACATCCACGGTCGAATCCTTTTAAAAACACGTTTGTTTGATAATTGCATAATCATTCGTCAATTTTCAAGGGGGAAAACTTCAATTCACAGTTGAGATTTTTTATTGTTTACAAACGGGAAATCAATCACGTTGCGTTTCTTAGTCATACTTCTTTTTCTTTTTTGAATCAAAAAAATTAAATTAGCTAAACATGACCGTGTTTCGGGAAAGTGAACCCCGATTTTTACAAGATCGTGTAAGTGATGTGATTTTGAGTTCCCAAAGCCGGGACGGCGTGGAACAAAAAACAATGTACGAAGCCAATGATAATGGATTCCGTGCCACCGGAGCCCATTTACCAATCTCTCCTGTTCGACCACCATTTGTGAACCATTTGAATCTTCCAGTTCACCCCATGATCCCTGTGTCATATTTTTATGGTAGTTCGTTTTGTAAATTCAAGTTCAGATTCAAGCCAGAAGCACTAAAAACTGCCGCGTGTTTAATCGATCCCAATGAACTCCGTCATTGGGACCTGTATTCTGAACTAAATGACATCCATCCAAACTTGACAGGCTATTCAAATCTGCCCGTTGCTCATGATGGCAGACCCACGTGATCCACACAACGTCGAACCTTACAAACGAAAACGAGTTAGACATGCGCTGAAATCGTTCATCAATGTTAAAAGAAGAAAAATAATTTTTTTTTTACTAATTAAATTTTGTTTTGTTTACCAACGGGAAGGTTTTCTTTTAATAATTTCTCAATTTTCCTAGTGAAAAACAAGTGAACTAAATTTATCCTTCGAGATGTGATTGCCAAACCCAAATTTGTTTCGTAATTTCTCGGCTCCGGCTGCCTGAGTGTGTATCGTCAAACCAGGGTTCTCGCAACACCACCTTTCATATGGGTTCTTATAGGCTGCCGTGATTCTGAACTATAATTTATATCCAGTTATTTAGATAGATTAAGATCACATTGTTATGTAGCATAAGGAATTCTGATATAGTTTCCGGATCAGACCAGGTTCAGACTATACAACTTTGGGTCTAGAAAGGGTTGCGAGATGAAAACTAGATGTGGACGCATGACCTCTCAGACGGACACGGGCGAATACATCTATTGTCATCTTGGTCTAAACTTGAATCGCTATTCAAACCATCCTGTTTTTCTCCTGCGGACCGATCTCGCGTCTATGCTGCAAGTCCGTCGAACCCCTTGAGAGAAAAACATGTCTTTCCAGTTTTTGGTTGGCCGTTTGCGCTCGTGTCTGTAAGATTTCTTACAACTCGAGGGCAACACCTTTAACGGAGCGTTCAGTTACTCGATGAAATTGAATTAACTTTTGACGTAACGCTCTCTCGAAATAGTCAATCATCAATACAGTCAACACATACACCGCTGTTAGAAAACGCTTTGTTTCAGATGAAGATTGAAGCTCTTTGAAAATGTTTGAAATGACATTGGCTAATTAAGATGCTTTAGTCTTTTTGGAAAGACAAAATACAATTGGCGGTTTCATTGTTGTCTCCTTTTTGGGCAATTCTGAAAAATTAGACCTACTGTTTTTAACGAGAACACCAAGCTAGAGCTTACGAAATCCATCGAATAACACATTCAAATTCCATTTAAGCGTTAAGCGCGTGAAATCTGACATCCATCAATGAGTGCTGGGGTCGATTCCGTTCGTTTAATCGGAATCATAATAAATATGTTCATGAATGAGCTCACCTAAATACATATTTTGTACATTTAATAGGAAACCAAGTGCTCACTTCGTGGAGGAACCGGTTGAACTTGTCCTTGCTGCAAGATGGCATCTGCATAACGCTGCGGTGGGGTTCCGTCAGCTCAACTATCAAGAAAAGTAAGTGACATTCACTCTGGGTTTTTGCTTGATAATAAATTTAGAATTTCGCATTACATTGAAAATGATTGGGCGATGGGTATCGGAGACCACCGTCAAGTTAACTTGACACCTCCCTTAATTACCTGTATTTAGTTACTGAATCGATGCCTTCGATTATACACCGACCGGCGATGCCATTATTTGAATGCAGTACATTTGCGCTCGGTAAACGATGCATACAATTTTGATATGGATCGTCTGCCGACCAATAACACCGTTGTTATCAGGGGGTTAAGAAGGGTTCGGCCACCGAAACTCGTTTAGATTGGCAATTGTTTATTTTCGTTTGTAATCACTAAAAATAAAAATTACAAGAGGAAACAGTATCGTGATAGGTTATAAATAGGTTCATGAGTTTTACATTAACTATATTAAATAAAGCTGATGGCATTAAGGCGTGATTGCCTTTCACAAATGATTTAACCCAAAGCCATCATAATTTTGTTAGCCAGCAACATGAGCATGATGTTTTTCTTGTTCATCAACATCATTGGGAGCATGAGAGGAGTGAGGGGGCCACGTTCGGTTAGAGCGGCAATTTCTTCGGTCGACAGCTCGTCGAGGTTCTCGTATTCCGCATCGTCGTTCACTGCCGGCAGGTAATCTTTACCCGAAACAAGTTTACCTGAAATGAAGAATAACGGTAACTTTAGATCAAAAGTTGAATTAGAATTGAATTTTGGTCGTGCTGGCTCACCTCCTAGGACATTAGGATTGGCGATGTTAGGATAATAATAGGGGTAGTAGTTTTCAGGAGCATATCTGTAACCATAACTGGGCGCAGAGGCTACGGGGTAAACTGAGGGAAATGCGGAATAACGTTGAACGGGAAAGATGCCAGGAGCGACGGGCAAATGGGCTCCGGTGGCTCGGAATCCCCTTTCGTCGGCCTCGTACAAAGTCCGGTGTTCCATTCCGTCCAAGCTTCGGGAACTGCATTAATCAATTCACGAGAGTAACTAACGAATGAAAAAAATATTGGCGCAGTTTCGACTTACGTGAAATAACCGTTAACGGCTTTTCCTGGCTCTCCTGTCTGTACGTGTTGGCCATCGGGTCCGTCTACGTTAATAACCGTCTTGGTTTGTGCCGGAGCAGATGCAACCAAAGCGGCTAAACTAGCCAGAATCACCTGTTGGTATCGAAAAATATCACGTGAATGGAAGCGAATCCGCAAAGAGTATAACTTCCGCCGTAGAAATGGTCGAAGGAATAAAATCGGAACTTACAATCGAGATCTGCATTTTAGGTATTTTGGGGAGGTGATGAACTATTAGGTCTTGGGTCTGACGAGTGAATGTCTCATTCTGCCTTCTAACTCCGGTTTTTATATTTTTCTCTCGAGTTAATTTATTCACTGATTCCCCCCCCCCCTCTACCCATCAGGTATGGATGGGCATCATCACGCCCAAAATAACCTGATGAAAAGGGACCTGCGTTAAGCAAACTTTTTGTTTTAACTCCTTCCAACGTATATCATGACTTAAGGGCTAATTTGATTTCTTGTTATGTGATATTCAATGTGCCTTTTTAAGTCGATTTCAAGGTCAATGCCTTGTGCTGATATCCGTAAAACCAACGAGAAAAAAATTGATTGGAAAGTGATGGCTTTTAAGAGCGTGCCGCTGATTACCAGCATCTATAAGAAGGCGCAGGTTTCCGTTGAAAACCCCTTAAGACTTACACAATCAAGTACTTTTATTACTTATATAGCTTCACCAAATGTTTTTGCAGTCAGGATCAGGTTTTCCGTCAAAGATTGCCTTCAGTTGTCTCGTGTAAAAATAAAAAAAACTGTTTGAGGCGAAGACGTTTCCAGCTCAGCTGCGTGTCTTGTCGCATTATGATTGATCAAAATTACCCATCTCGATTCTTCTGCCTCAAACCCCTAAAACATGTTCTTGTACTTTTTTGCTAACGACGAAACGAGAACTTGCTGATGCTTCGATAAACTTCTTAACGGAATAATATGTAAAGACAATTCTAGGCTGGACTAAGATTTACCCTCTAGCGTTTATTATTATACACATTTTTTTTTATGAATTAAGACGATGTATATTTCAGACGTAGAAGGAAATAAAGTCCGAATATGAGTGGAGAAAGATCAAGCGATTTCAAATTCTGGGTAATGTAAAAATTAGTCGGGCGGAAATTGGAGGAAATCGTAGACTCGATTTAAGAATCGACTTTGATTTGATTGCTACCATCATACCAGTTCTCAAATCTTTTTTTGCGTTTCGTTTTTATTTTGAGAATCAATCCTGTTATTTCTGGATTTTATTTACAGGTGTTGAGTTGTAATTCTACCTAGACTTTGATCTGATATCGTAGCTGGTATCATCACATTTTTGTCCATGGAAATTAATTTAAGTCCGCGGCTCCACGCTCCTTAATACGTAAACTCGCTGAACGGTCCACTATGCATTATGCGAGATCCTTAAACCTCAATTTTAATCCATTTTTGCAATCCTTTTTTTTTCTTGCGTTTAAAGTTTCAACTTTTCGATCTTCTTTAACAATCGCTGACGTCAGGTTTATTCCCCTGATACATGGAGGCGTTCTTTATTCACATTTGCTATTGTTTAAGTTATATAATCAGTTAAGCAAACATGCCCTTGGCTATTGCTGTTTAGCAACGAAGATCGCGATCAGCTGGTTATTGGACAGCTGAAGAAGACTAGTGAAATGATTTTAAAATTTACCGTTTTCTCGGAACTTTTTACGCCATTGCTTAGCTTCCCAAAATAATTTTACAGTTAAAAAGTTTGTAAAGAAAACAAAAATAGCTAAGCATGACCCAATTTCGGGAGGAAGTCCTGTCGGGCATTGCTGATGAGAGGCCAGGTTTTTGTTTTCCTACAGAGCGTTTTACTCTTTTTAATGAATTAAGACGATTTAGCCCGGGCGTAGAAGGGAAGAGAGTCCAAATATGCGCAAATATGGATGGAGAAAGATCAGTCGATTTCAAATTTGGTGTACTGTAGTGTAGAAATTAGTCGAACAGAAATTGGAAATCGTAGTGGAAATCCAAGTTGACAATGACAAATGGAATTTCTTTCGTACTTTTTTTTACCGACTTTTGATTTTACAAACCGATTTTCAACTATTTTTTGTGTTTTATTTCTGTTTTGAAAATCGATCCTGTTATTTCTGAATTGTATTTCCAGTGTTAAGTTGAGCATCACTAACAAGATGTGCTCCGCATTTATTTTTGCAAAGTCTTTAGTGAAATCGCATATTTGCATTAATTTGTCCACAGCACTTACGTTAACTCGCTGAAATATCCGCTGTGTGCGTCGCAGAAAGACTATCGAATGTGCATCGATCCTAAACCACAATTTAAATCCAGTTTCCATTCTTTTCTCCTTTGTAAGGGGATGGCCGGATGGCGTTTCAAGTTTGAACTTTTCGATCTTCTCTCACAGTCGCTGATTTTTTCCGCGGCTCATTCCTCTTTTTTCCTGATACATGATTGCGCGCACATTTCCCCCCATCTGCGATTGGTGGAGAGCATGTTCTTCTACACACACAGTCTTAAAATTGACTATTATCACGGAATTTTGTTCGCGATTTCTTGCCTAGTCTTGTTGCCGTAGTCTCTAGCCCATTATTATTACGGCGTTATTTTTTCAAGGGAATAAGTGTCGGAGTCTGGTTTAGAAGTGTGTGCGTGACCTCCTACAAGGGCTCAAGGGTAAAACCTGTTTTTGATGAAGTTGATTTTTTTTTTATGAATTTGATAACTTGGCAAAATTTGGGTATTCTAAGAATTTTTATTTTTTTCATTTTTTAGATAAGGGCAACACCCTTCGAATTTGCTACTAGATGTTAAATTCCCCGAGCTTTTTAGCAGTAAATATGCAGAAACACAAAAGATTTTTCGTTGCGCAACTTGCCTACTTTTTTGTACGTACTTACTACTTACCTCTTTTGCTCTATTATTATGCTTTAAGCATATGTTTCTTTTTTGGCACTTGCAGAAATTAAACAAGTATTTGGTAGCTGTCAATTGAAAGGAACCAAAATAAAATTACGTATGTCAAACGAGAAGAACACCAAACTTATGCGGGATATGTCAATTCGAGTTAGAGAAGATACTTATCTTTGGCATAAAAAAATGTTGACATTTTTTTGGATCAACAAAAAACAAACCCCCCCAAGTTAAGAACCAACTCTCAAAAATTTCAAATGCAGTCGTGACAAATCTTGTTTTTGGACCTTGAACACTCGAAAAAGGAATCGGCGTCGTCTCTCCCTTGCACGCCATTCCTATCAATAATTAACTGTACGAAATGTTACGTGTGCGATACGCCTTGTTTTCCATGTTAACGATGAGGATTAAACGTGCAAAATCTAATGTCAAAAATTTATTTTCTGTAGGAAGAATCTGCATTTGTGATCGGGCGTGAAATCGGCGAAATTGAAATGGAAATTGGAAACAGCCAACTAGACAATTTAAGAAAGGTGAGTGGCATTTACTTTTGACTTTCTCACCATGGCGAGTCCATCAACTCGATCGCGCAATTCAGTGGATATAACAGACAAGAAATAACTTAAAGAGATTGGCACGGCATTTCGGCGGAGGAATGTTTGCCCAGGAATATCAAATAGAGAAAATGTTGTTTCCTTCGCGGTCTCAACCTGGCCATCCGTCTAGAGTTGGGTTGCTTCGCCATCGAAGCAGCTATTGCATTTGGCATCTGGGAACGTCGAGGCCCTGAAGGCACTGCCACCTTTGTCGGATGAATAATGAGCTCACATTAATCAGTCCTGCTCGTAACGGTCATTGCTCCGAACACGTAAAACTTTGTTTTTCGGTTTTTTCTTACCCATATTAGGGTCGGTCGACGTATCGTCGTCGCAGCATTGGCCACCGAAAAACACGCAGTCGCTGGCTCTGTAGTTGTTGTTGGCCAGCAGTTGGCCGGAGCAGGAAGTCACCACCGTTTCCCAGATGCCCTCCATTTCTGTTCGGTTCTGGGCGGAGCCCGAGTAACAATTCAAACAAAAATCGGCGTCAAGGTACTCGTTAGGATCAAAGACGGCAGGATTCGCTACGCAGAAGCAATTAGAAAATGTTACACTCATTTGTTACACTTTAAAAAAAAATTTAATTCGATCTCACCCAAGGTTTTGGCTCCGTCGCAACAAAGTCCGCCAGCTTTGACGCAGTTTTTGGAATTGATCCACCAATCTTCGGTAAACCCGTGCTGACTTCTCACCAAATTCCCAGTGCATTTCACTTTGGTGGTGCTGCTGTGACAAGTGTAGCAATTTCCACTGGTAGTCGACATAGTCTTCGGGTCATCGCTTCCTGTTTTAGCCAACAAATTACTGCTCATCGTTTTATTTCAATAGTGCAGGGTCATTCATACCGTTCATGATTCCGTCGGCGTTGATGCCGCAGCAATCACCGCCCATTTCGATGCATTCTTGAGGCGTTATGTATTTATTGAGCGTGAGTGTATCAAGTCTTTTCCCTCGGCAATTAGACCAGACCGCACGAGCTACACCTGTAATGTTCATAAACTTCTAAAACAACTTTTAAAAAATAATAATAATATAAAACTACTTATCTGACCTGCTGAAGACCTCGATGATGATGCAATATCGGGCTCGGCGAGTTTTGTTTGAATGGTTGTGATGGACGCCGGCGTTGCTGTTGCTACGACACAAATCAGAACCACCTGGCGATAGCAATAGACATTAGATAGATCACCGGTATAATCAATCACGACACGCCAATTGCGCTTTTGCTTTTTCGCTATTTAAACTTACTAGCAACTTCATTTTTTCACTTTTTTGTTTAAATCCGAGTCTGAGGAAGAGGCTTTCCAAGTTACAAGACAAACGCCGAGAATCTGACTCGTGTTGATTGTTGCGCTCAGCTTTTTATACTCACACCGAAAAAAACAAAAGGCAGTTAAACGTCCCTCCGGAATTGTGTCTGTAGAGTAAAGTTGGGATGCTGCACGGCCAGCAGGTCATAAGGGCAACACCGTTTAGGGCTGGGCTCGTTTTGTGCATGTTGATGAGCTTCGCCTGTCCAACTTTGCATTCCGTAACCATGCTATTTTTATATGTTGATGGTGTTTCAGCTTTGGGGAAATGTGAGAGAACCGTCATTACGACTCATTTTTGAAACTTTCGGACTTTTGAGTCCATCCAAAACGGGAAAAACTTTTTCACTAGCGCTAATAATGCTGATTTGAAGTCTCGAAACCGACTTCGACTTACTGCGCATTTTCAGTTATGTATAAACAAAAATTAAACAGAAATTAACTCGAGAATAAAAACTACTGGGTGTGTTAATCTAGTTCGTTCCTTTGTGATGTGCTCTCGCGGATATTGACGCATTAGTTTTTTTACCTTCAGGACCAAAGTGTTGTTTGCGTTTGAACCGAACTGTTTTGGTATTAAAGCAAAATAATCAATTAAACCTAATTAATTTATTATTTTTTTTTTTTTTCGTTTTAAAAATATCTTTCCGTGACTTAAAATTTAAAAACAACGCCACGTCGCTCGATATAAATGGGAAGATTGCGTTAATCATTAACATCTACGTGCCAATTTATTGTAATATCTTGAAAGGGATAAATTGTAACAACAATTACATGCTGAATTGCTTATATAGTTAGACAAATTGATTATTTTATTGTCAAAACAAAAATATTTTGGGTTTCCGTGCTTTTTCCGTACGGGAAATATGACAGGGTGCCAACAGTACCACCGGAATCAATTATTTCCCCCAAAACTTTTGATTTTGTTTTAATGGAATAGTGGTTGCAGTCTCTTTAGCGGCGGTAGTAGTAGTCGAATTTTTGTGATGTCCGTTATGTCCATGACCATGATTGTGCTCACCATGCCCAAATCCAAACCATTCTAAAAAAGCAAAAATATTTTTGAATTGGCCGCCATCTTTAGCGTTCTGTACGTCGGTGACTGAAGCAGCTGGCATTTGATCACTGCCCTGTAATAATTTCAGAAACAAATATTTCAAATCTTATTTATCAAATTAATTTTTTTGAAATTAGTGATACCTGGATCATTAACTGGATACAGACCAGCACGAAAAGGAACGCTACGGACTTGCTCATTTTCAGACTAATAATGCAGTTTCAGTTGTTTCGGTTCTGTCTACGAAGCTACACAGCTCTTTTATAAAGCCCTCTGTGCTGACGTCAATCGACTTGCGTCTGTTAGCAACGTATAACATAGACAGTCGAAACGTACCAGTAAAGCTTTCCAAACTAGGATGTGTCATGACTGATAGAAAAATGACGCAGTGCTTCGAAATATTAGCTGCATGAAAACAGACGTTCGTATATTTCACAACGCACATTGTCAAAAAAACTGAGGGAAACGATGACTGAGAACGATTTATTGCTCGACGTAACGTAAAGCAGGTGTTGGAATAGTTCAACGACACTCATCTGTTTGTTGCTAGTTATTATATTATAGTAAAAGAACCCGAAAAGAACTAGGCATTTTCTGTTAGCTGCCACCCTTTGCTCTCACTGCGAGCTCCTTTTAGCAAGGGCACGCTGTTATAATTACGCTGATATTACGCTGATTAAGTGGTTATCCTGTTCAATTAGAGTAAAGGAAAGATTTTTTTAAGTGACTAGATTTTCTGAAATTGAAAAATTATAATTTTCCTTTGGAAATGGGAAATGTTTCTTTTGTGTTATAAACACTAAACGTTGAATTCTCTTTTGCAAATATTTTTTGTTGTTTTTGTTTCTCAAGAATTTCGATTATTTTTAATAGATCCATTTTTTTGTACTAATTTATCAAAGTTCCTTAGTAGGCAAATATTTAATAGTGTTTCTTCTTATAAACTTGTCACAGAACATTGTTTACAATAGTTAGTTAGTTTACAAGTCTGTTTGCCCCGTTGCCCGTTTCAAATTGAAATCCGTTTCCCGTGGAAAGCAGTTTTGGATTTCAGCAATCTCTTCTCAGTTTCACCGATGGATCAAGATTACAAGTGGTTGTTGAAGGTTTTAAAGTTTTTTGTCAAAAGGAAGGTAGGTAGATTAGAATTACCGTCAAATCAAATGACAAAAGGTTAGGGTTAGAATTTTTGTCAAAAGGTGGGGTTAGAAGTCGTTTGACCGCTATATGTTCCCGTATTAGTCATGACAGCGAACTTCAACATTTTCTATCGTTAAGACAGAGAGGTATTTTTTGTTTTTATTCATGAATGCCATTGTGTATATGAATTAGATATATTCTTGTATTCGTGTGTGGATATAAAGGTTATTATGCCTGCAATTTCAGTCCCACTCCCAGTATGTCGTCCGAGCATATGTCCTGAAAGCAGCTGAAAGTGCTGTCCGTATGCTGAAATGTCGTCTCGTACTAGAAACTTCATTGAATGGTAACTATACTAACTAGTTATGATATTTGTTTTATAAATTAAGTTGTTGTATTAGTCTAATTAAATATAGTCCATGTTGGATAGTTCATTACATTTTCATCCAGTTTCACTTTGTTTCAACTACACTTGGTTGTGTTGATGATTTACGCTGGTTGTAAAATTTTGACAAAAAAAAAAATGTTTAACAAAAAAGAAGTCATTAGCATGCTTAGTCATTTTGTAACTACTGTGTATTTCCAAAGCTGAAGCTATCTTTTTCCTTTAATTGTCTAAAGTTATAGATTAATTTGTTGTTGTTCGCTGATGCTGATGCTGATGCTGTGAATGATAGTGTTTGCTGCTCAATGTGCAGATGGTGAAAGGTGTTGTTTTCTCTGGTGTTAGTGAATCTACAGTTATTTTCTTACCTTCTTCACCTTCTTTGGACATGTGGTTTGTACAGGAACATTGTCTTGGTGATTAGAATTACTTGGTTTTTAAAATACATGGCTAGAAATGTTAACTTAAGAATCAGTCAAAAAGGTAGTGCTGAAGCCTTTTGAAGAAAGATGATGAATTGCTTTTTTGTTTATCTTCACTTGCTTTACCTGTGAATTAGCTATTCCTGTAATCTAAATTCCACTGGCCTAATCATCTGATCTCAAAGCTTGACTACTGTTCATTTTCCAGAAACCAGAAAAAAACTTGACAAAAAAGTAATCGTGTTTATTAATTTCCTTTAAAGCAAGCTGTAAATGTCAGTGATTGAAGAGCAGAGAGTAGATTCCTTTGTTTAATTTTTGTGTAATTTTACGTAACATCTTAAGATGTGATTTTATGTGATTGAATTTTCATCTTTACCCCATTTTTTAAAATTTGGTATGCTTGTTTACCCTTCGACTCTGTGAAATCTCTACAAATTTAACTATTTAAGTAACCGCTAAATTCAACTTTACTCCGTTCATACAATTTGTAGGCCTGGTTTACAGAAAGTTACCGATGACGAAAGTCAAGCCATCATCTGCATTCTTCCGACTCGCAATAATGAGTAAAAGTTTCGTTTTTTTTTTTTTTTTTTTTTTACATGGAGTTTCGTATCATTTCAACTATTTTTTCTATGTGTACACTCGCACGTGACTTTATAATGTCTTAAGTCAAATCTAGGTATATTTTAAAAATGTTCCATTGATGCAGTGTTTATCATTTTCAATTACTATTGTAGATTTCAAGCTGCAGACGGGACGAACAGTTTGCTTGGCCTTCTCGCTTGAAGGTCACGAGAAACATTACGTAAAACTGGCATGCGGTAGTGTAGAGGTTGGGTGAGAATGACACGTGTTTCATCATTATCAAAGCAGGTACAATAGCCGCAAGGGTAAGGTATTTGGTATTCATTTTGATATTGGTTTTCTTTTTGTAGACCCATCCCCAGCAACGTCTACCTTAAGAAGGAAAGGCCAGTTTGCATTTCAATCGAAGGTCATGGAGATCATTAAGTAAAACGTGTCATGCAGTGGCGTAGAGGTTGGGTGAGAACGGGACGTTTTGTATCATTATCAAGAAGGTAAAATAACCGCAAGGCTTAATAGGAGGGGTGAGAAAAAGTCGTATAAAAGGCGAGAGAAAAGTCGATAGGGATCAGTCGAGCGAGTATCTCCGACACGGTAAGAGCTGCTGTGCATTATTTGCTATTAGCTGCAATCTTCGTCGTATTGTCAGTTAATTTTCAGTAAAGTAAATTATTTCAGTAAATTTTCTGTTGTTCCATGGAGTTATGTATCAAATTTCAATTTTTTTCTCTTTGTTAAAATGCTAGTTATTTTTGCATATTATTTTTAAATTATTTATTGTCTAGTCGTATGTAAGGGCAAAGAAAAGGCGAAAGAAATCAGTCGAGTGAATATTTCTGATATACAAGAGCTAAAGTGTACCATGTGTCACCAACTGCATTCTTCGTCGCGCTACCAGTTTCAATCATGGGTGAATATTCTGTTTTTTGTATGGAAAGTTTTATTCTATTTTTATTTCAATTTGCTATTAGCCAGTTATTGTTGAATAATAATGTTTGAATTTAATAATTGTCTAGTAAACTGTGCTGTTGTTGGGTGTTGTATCGTTGATAGCTGGGTCGACCACTGGTGTACCGATGATTCTTGGGTGTGGCGGATACCAAAGCACTTCACTGCCGCCTTACTACACAACATACAACACAACCGGTTGCTACACCAATGCCTTAAATACTACTCCACCAAGGAACCAGAGTGTTACACAACTACAAATGCCGCTCCAGCTTATTACACCGAGGCTCCCTAACACAACACCACCAAGGCATCGGAGTACTACACCACTACATATCATGGGAAAGTATTTTGTTATGTGGAGTTTTAATATGCTAACTACTAAATACACAAATTATTTATTGTCTAGTATGAAAGGAGAGAAAAGGTGAAAGAATTCAGCAGCCGAGTGAGCATCTCCGTTACGGCATTAGGAATTGCCGTGCACTGTTTGTCAACAACTTCATTCTTCGTCGCATTCCGAGTTTTAAATAAAGGTAAAAAAAAATTTCGATTAAGTTGTGAATCAACTCTTCCCTTTTTCTATTTGTTATTATACCAGTACCATAATTGGAAATGTTAAAATTTATTAATTGTCTAGTAAACTATGGCGTCATGCCGCTGTTGGGTGTTGTATCGTTGATGGTAGGTTAATCCATGGTGTACCGATATCTCCAGCGTATGGTGTGTACCAACAACAACATACGCAACAACCTGTTACTACACTGAGGCCTGCAAGTGCCACACCACCGAGGATCGACTTGTTACTCCACCGAAGCACCCAAGTACTGCACTACAACCTACGTCGCCCCAGCTTACACCACGAAGGGAGCGGAGTACTACACCACGAAGGGAGCGGAGTACTACACCACGAAGGGAGCGGAGTACTACACCACGAAGGGAGCGGAGTACTACACCACGAAGGGAGCGGAGTACTACACCACGAAGGGAGCGGAGTACTACACCACGAAGGGAGCGGAGTACTACACCACGAAGGGAGCGGAGTACTACACCACGAAGGGAGCGGAGTACTACACCACGAAGGGAGCGGAGTACTACACCACGAAGGGAGCGGAGTACTACACCACGAAGGCAGCGGAGTACTACACCACATCCTACGCTGTTCCAAAGGCCCCGAGCTCGAGCTCTATCACCATTCACCAAGTCACCGGAGTATTACACAACTACGTATGCAGCGCCAGCTTACTACACCGTCGTATAAAAGGAGAGAGAAGAGTCAAATGAAATCAGTCGATGGAGCATCTCCGACACGGTAACATCTGTAGTGAATTTGTCACAACCTGCATTTTTCGTCAGTTATGGGTTATGGTTATGGGTAAATATTCCTTTTCTTTTCATGAAGTCATGTAGTGTATATGTAATGTATGCCATTTTTTTCTATTTCTAACATGCCAATTATTTAATATTAATGTTTAAATTATTTATTGTCTAGTCGTATTGAAAGGAGACAACAGGTGATCATCTCCGACATGGCAATAACTGCGGTGCACTATTCGTTACCAACTGCATTCTTCGTCGTACCACCAGTTTGCTTTCATGGGTAAATATTCTTTTTTCTACTTGGAGTTGTGAAATGTGAATCAATTCTTTTTATTTGATTTTGTCAGTTACAATCGAAAAAATTCGTTGTTCACGCTTGTAGTTCACAAGAAACGTTTCGTACAACTGGCATGCGGTGGTGTAGAGGTTAGGTGAGAACCGGACGTTTTGCATCATTATCAAAAAGGTACAATAGCCGCAAGGCTCAAGAGGTGGATCAGGGTGAGAAAAAGTTGTATAAAAGGAGAGAGAAACGGGTACAGAAATCAGTTGAGCGAGTATCTCCGACACGGCAACAGCAACTGCAGTGCACAATATGTCAGGAACTGCCTTCTTCGTCGCTTTACTGTCCTCAATTATGGTTAAATATTTATATATAGAGTTGTGTATCAACTCTACATTTTTTTTCCTGTTGGTTAACATGCCAGTTTTTATTGAATGCTAATGTTTAAATTAATTAATTGTCTAGTAAAATATCGTGCTGCTGCTGCTATCGTCGTCGTGCTGATGTTGGGTGTCGTATTGGCTCGGTCAACCACTGGTGTACTGATGTCTTTTGGGTATGGTGGTTATGAAATCGCAACGCCGCACGTTACTACACCGAGACCCCCAAGTACTTCACCACCAAGTCTCCAGATTATTACACCACAACTTCGCTGCCCGAGCTACTACACCAAATCCCCGAAGTACTATTCTTCCCCGAGGTACGCCATTAAAGGGTCGAGTACTACACCGAGGCCCCTATTTACTACACCACTACATATCATGGTAAATATTCTGTTACATGGAATTTAAAATGCGAATATCCAAATTATTTATTGTCTAGTCGGAGGAAGACGATGGAGAGAAGGTATTGTCTAGTCGAGGTAGAAGGAGAGAAGGCGATAGATATCAGTCGAATGGTTATCACCGGCATGGCAACAACTATAGTGCAGTAGTCGTCATTAACTGCGTTCTTCGTCGTACCACCAGTTTTGCAATCATTGGTAAATATTTTTTTTTTTTGTGGAGGTGTGAATCAGCTCTGCGTGTTGTATTTTTTAATATGCCAGTTATTATTGCATATGTTTCAATTTAATTATTGTTTCGTATAGATGGCTGGATTGACAGCTGGTGTGCCGATGTCTCCTGGGTATGGCGGGTATCAAACCACGACGCCGCCGTCTTACTATGGAACATCAACATACGACACGACCAGTTATTACACCGAGGCCCCCAAGTACTACACCACCGAGGAACCATAGTGTTACACAACTACAAATGCCGCGCCAGCTTATTACACCGAGATCCCAAGTACTACTCTGCTCCCAGCTACTACACCGAGGTTCCAGCTTATTACACCACTAAAACAGTCGAATACTACATTAAAGTAATCATTGGTAAATATGAATTTTTTTTCATTGAGATGTGTATCAACTGTACTTATTATTTTAAAATGGTAGTTATTATTGCATATAAATGTTCAAATTATTTTTATTGTTTAGTTATCTATGGCGTGCTGCTGTTGGGTGTTTAATCGTTGATGGCTGGATTGACAGCTGGTGTGCCGATGTCTCCTGGGTATGGCGGGTATCAAACCATAACGCCGGCGTCTGACTGCACGCCAACATACGGAACGACCAGTTACTACACTGAGGCCTCCATGTACTACACCACCAATGTTCCAGATTGTTATACAAAAACATAAGCTTTCTCGAGTTACTACGCAGAAGCCCCGAAGTATTATTCTACCCCGAGCTCTATCACCAAGTCACCGGAGTATTACACAACTACGTATGCAGCGCCAGCTTACTACACCGAGGCTACCAAATACTACTCTGCTCTTAACTACTGCACCGAGGCTCTAGCTTATCACACCACCAACGGTCGAAATCTACACAGAAGTGCCAAAGTACTACTCTGTCCCGAGCTACACATTTCTAACTGAGGCGGCCAAGTATTACGTTTCCTTAATTAACCAACCGCTGCCCCTTCGTATTATGCTGAACCGAAATACTACACTGAAGCCCCAGTTTACTACACCACAACCTACGCTACACTCTGCTACTACACCGAAGCTCTGAAGTAGTACACTACGAAGGGACCTGAGTTCTATGCCACTAAATACGATGCTCCGACCTGCTACACCGAAGCTCTTAAGTATTACTCTGTTCCAAGTTATTACACCACTATGTGATCTGAATGTTACACCACGACCTACGCTTCTCCAGATAACTCCAAAGAGGCTTCTAAATACTAGATCTGAAATTGTTTTTCATGTGTTTTCACTGAGAATTCCTGTTGGTGTTGAATGAGAAAATAAATTTTTATGCGGGTAAACATCTTGTAAAACTTCACTTAAATCCTTCAAGCCTTTTGCCATTGCGAAGTGTTCTCATTGTTTTAGATCTTTCCTAATTAACTTATGTCTGAAAACTCTGCTAAACAACATTCTGAAGTGGACGAATTTCATTATCAGGTCAAGTTACGAGAGAAACGTACTGCGTTCTCTAAATTTTCATCGATGTTTACTGTAAGCAAGTCTTGAGATAAATGATGTAATATATTACAAGACACAATGAACAAATACTTAAAAAGGAATTGCTATTTTGTCCCACCTCCACCCACAATTCCACCACATTTTACAATCACATACATAAATACATACACTTAAGTTAACCCATTGGCTGCCACGCCATACAACCCGTAGGTTGCTCTCTACTACTCTACGCGTCACGTCTGAAGGATCCATGACCAAGTGGGACTTGCCATTGCTGACAAGTCCGTGCTGACAAGGGGGGGACTAAGGAGCATTGCCTTTTGACAGGCTTGCCTTGCGGCAAATTTTGGGCTTGGCGACTCTCCGACCTCGCGGCTTGTAAGCCACGAGACCGAACAGCGCGGCCCGTGCAGGGGAGAAAAAGGTGTGGCAGCCAATGGGTTAACTAACACAAACACAAACGCAATAATACCAACAATACGATGATCCACGTTGATGACGAGTCTCGGTGTCGGTCGCGATTCCACCGAGTTTCGTTCGCACCAGGAGCAGGGGCAACGTCCGACGGAGACCGTTGACGACTGTTAAAGATGAGAAAATCCTCTTCTCGACGTCTCCTCTGCATTACCTGAATAAAGACAAACATTTCTTATTAAGTGACATGTCAATAAAAGTTACATAATACAAATAGGAACATTGATCATGTTTTTTAGCTCAAAGATTTAAAGATGCAATTTTTTACACTTAAAATCAAGCTTGCAATATTGAGAACTGTAAACAGAACAAAGCTCACTTGCTAGTCTTTGGAAAAAATTCCGGAAGTAGACCGGAAGTAACCACAGCGCCTCAACCATTGAGCTGTCGTCAAATTAAACCACATATTCGTGATCTCCATGAAATTTGGGGTCGATTAGGTGTGATTTAAACGAAATCCAAAATTTGGCCAAAATCGAGAATTTTCCTGAACTATATATAGTTCAGGAAAATTTTCGAAACCGGAAGTACGAAAACGTAAAAAAGATAACATGAACTTTACCACAAATTTTACGAGGATCACGAATATGTGGTTCTTTTGCTCCTCAGATGAATATTTACTGAACTACTGACTGAAATGAGCAAACCGGAAGTAGAAAAAAAAAACTTATTATCAAAAATCTAACAAGTGAGCTTTGTTGGAGGTCTAGTTATCGTCAGTTTCCACTAAAATTTTCCACACAACAGCTGCCGATAAATGTTTAAAGAGATTTTCAAAGTAACTGAAACTGACTGTTTTGACAGCTGAAAATTATCGAAAAGCCATCTAGCGTTAGAAAAAAGAAACGTCTAAATAACACACTAAAACTTCTTTTACGCGCAAGAGGGGCCTGATTTTGGAATTACTACACAGACAGAGAGTTTTACGCAAAAAGATAACTAGTAGATAATCTACGAAAATAATTCAATTGTCCGGTACCTGGCCATAATCCCGTGGTGAGTGACTGCACACTGCAGGTGTGTAACAGCGGACGGAAGCGATCACTGAAGTGATCCAGAAACTCGCCAAGTCGCCAGTGAAGTAAAACCAATTGTGTTTAGAAGCAGTGAAACTAGATGAGCGTGCGTCGCGAAGATAAGGATGGAGAAGAACGTTGATGGAAATCCCTCTTCCGTCATGGTCAGCATTGGCTCAAGAATCTCCGTGCCAGGACCACACGATTCCATAAAGAAACTGCGTGCTCTGTAAAATAAAATGTTTTACATTAATAAAAATATAACAAAGAATAAAGCATTTCAATCTTTACCTATTTTAAGAAGCACACTGATTGTTCATGATGAAAAACCGTGAAAATGGAATTCACTGCAACCAACAGCATTACTCCACATGTTGAGATCAATTTCCATGCTCAAGAAAGGTTCATGAAGTATTGCAGTAGCATGGTGATAGGTGGTTCACTTCACACTCTTCATGTCACTGAAACTATAAGTGGGAATGGGACAAGGAATTTCTCTACGTTATTTACAAATTTACACAAATTTACCTATGAGAAATAAAACTGTACCTATGTCTTAGCTGGGTTGCCTTCTAATCAGAAGTAAAAACAGCCATGACAACAAACATGCTGTTGCAGGGTACACCACCAAAATTGCGAGATTCATAAAAGATCCTATGGTTCAAGAATACCTATGTTACATGAAAATCTGAATTGTAATGGTCTGGTAGCAGTAATGGGGGAATACCTTATCTCTGCACATTTGTATTCCACTATATGTGTGCTTCAAACATGAGTTTTAGGCTTTTGACAGCATGAGGATCTAATGGATGGAAATTGACTGAGCGATAAGTCAACCTGTTGGAATGACTGACAGTATGCATCTAGAATTTGAAGAAATGAGTTAGTACAGTATAAAAATAAGGAAACTAGGTCAAGATTAACCTACATAAGCTACGAAGTTCAATTTGGTATTTGATATCACAGGAATATTAAAGTATTAATTAGCTACAATTTGTTTCGCCTTTTTTGCCTCGTTTCACGCTGTAACAACAACAAAGGCGACACTAGCGACATCTAGTAATGGGTTTTGAATCCTAAGTAGGTAACACGATGGGGCTAGTGTCGCGTTTGTTGTTGTTACAGCGTGAAACGAGGCTCCTGTGCTTCCTGTGATTTCATATACTAAATTGAACTTCGTAACTTATGTAGGTTTATCTTGGCATAGTTTATTCCTTATTTTTATACTGTACCAACTTATTTCTCCAAATTCTAGATGAATACTGTCAGTCATTCCAACATGTTGACTTAGCACTCAGTCACTTTCCATCGGATTAGACCCTCATGATTTCAAAAGCCAAAAACTCATGTTTGAAGCCCACATGTAGTGGAATACAAATGTACAGAGATAAGGTATTTTCCAATTACTGCTACCAGACCATTACAATTCAGATTTTCATGTAACATAGGTATTCTTGAACCATAGGATCTTTTCTGAATCTCACAATTTTGGTGGTGTACCTAGCTGCAACTGCATGTTTGTTGTTGTGGATGTTTTTACTTCTGTTAAGAATGCAAGAAGAAGAGAAAGGTACAGTTTTATTTCTCATAAGTAAATTTATGTCTATTTGTAAATAATGTAGAGAATTTCCTTGTCCCTTTGCTACTTAGAGTTTCAGTGACGTGAAGAGTGGGAGTGAATAGCCTGCCATGTGTATTGCACATATACCGGATCTGCTTTATGAAAGTCAAATGCCTTACTAAATTCATCACCCGCATGATAAAGGTAAACATCAATACCACCTATCACCAAGCTCAGTTACAATTCTTCATGACACTTTCTTTAGCATCAGGAAATTGATCTCAACATGTGGAGTAATGCTGTTGGTTGCAGTGAATTCCATTTTCACGGTTTTTCATCATGAACAATCAGTGTGCTTCTTAAAATAGGTAAAGATTGAAATGCTTTATTCTTTGTTATATTTTTATTAATGTAAAACATTTTATTTTACAGAGCACGCAGTTTCTTTATGGAATCGTGTGGTCCTGGCACGGAGATTCTTGAGCCAATGCTGACCATGACGGAAGAGGGATTTCCATCAACGTTCTTCTCCATCCTTATCTTCGCGACGCACGCTCATCTAGTTTCACTGCTTCTAAACACAATTGGTTTTACTTCACTGGCGACTTGGCGAGTTTCTGGATCACTTCAGTGATCGCTTCCGTCCGCTGTTACACACCTGCAGTGTGCAGTCACTCACCACGGGATTATGGCCAGGTACCGGACAATTGAATTATTTTCGTAGATTATCTACTAGTTATCTTTTTGCGTAAAACTCTCTGTCTGTGTAGTAATTCCAAAATCAGGCCCCTCTTGCGCGTAAAAGAAGTTTTAGTGTGTTATTTAGACGTTTCTTTTTTCTAACGCTAGATGGCTTTTCGATAATTTTCAGCTGTCAAAACAGTCAGTTTCAGTTACTTTGAAAATCTCTTTAAACATTTATCGGCAGCTGTTGTGTGGAAAATTTTAGTGGAAACTGACGATAACTAGACCTCCAACAAAGCTCACTTGTTAGATTTTTGATAATAAGTTTTTTTTTTCTACTTCCGGTTTGCTCATTTCAGTCAGTAGTTCAGTAAATATTCATCTGAGGAGCAAAAGAACCACATATTCGTGATCCTCGTAAAATTTGTGGTAAAGTTCATGTTATCTTTTTTACGTTTTCGTACTTCCGGTTTCGAAAATTTTCCTGAACTATAGTTCAGGAAAATTCTCGATTTTGGCCAAATTTTGGATTTCGTTTAAATCACACCTAATCGACCCCAAATTTCATGGAGATCACGAATATGTGGTTTAATTTGACGACAGCTCAATGGTTGAGGCGCTGTGGTTACTTCCGGTCTACTTCCGGAATTTTTTCCAAAGACTAGCAAGTGAGCTTTGTTCTGTTTACAGTTCTCAATATTGCAAGCTTGATTTTAAGTGTAAAAAATTGCATCTTTAAATCTTTGAGCTAAAAAACATGATCAATGTTCCTATTTGTATTATGTAACTTTTATTGACATGTCACTTAATAAGAAATGTTTGTCTTTATTCAGGTAATGCAGAGGAGACGTCGAGAAGAGGATTTTCTCATCTTTAACAGTCGTCAACGGTCTCCGTCGGACGTTGCCCCTGCTCCTGGTGCGAACGAAACTCGGTGGAATCGCGACCGACACCGAGACTCGTCATCAACGTGGATCATCGTATTGTTGGTATTATTGCGTTTGTGTTTGTGTTAGTTAACCCATTGGCTGCCACACCTTTTTCTCCCCTGCACGGGCCGCGCTGTTCGGTCTCGTGGCTTACAAGCCGCGAGGTCGGAGAGTCGCCAAGCCCAAAATTTGCCGCAAGGCAAGCCTGTCAAAAGGCAATGCACCTTAGTCCCCCCCTTGTCAGCACGGACTTGTCAGCAATGGCAAGTCCCACTTGGTCATGGATCCTTCAGACGTGACGCGTAGAGTAGTAGAGAGCAACCTACGGGTTGTATGGCGTGGCAGCCAATGGGTTAACTTAAGTGTATGTATTTATGTATGTGATTGTAAAATGTGGTGGAATTGTGGGTGGAGGTGGGACAAAATAGCAATTCCTTTTTAAGTATTTGTTCATTGTGTCTTGTAATATATTACATCATTTATCTCAAGACTTGCTTACAGTAAACATCGATGAAAATTTAGAGAACGCAGTACGTTTCTCTCGTAACTTGACCTGATAATGAAATTCGTCCACTTCAGAATGTTGTTTAGCAGAGTTTTCAGACATAAGTTAATTAGGAAAGATCTAAAACAATGAGAACACTTCGCAATGGCAAAAGGCTTGAAGGATTTAAGTGAAGTTTTACAAGATGTTTACCCGCATAAAAATTTATTTTCTCATTCAACACCAACAGGAATTCTCAGTGAAAACACATGAAAAACAATTTCAGATCTAGTATTTAGAAGCCTCTTTGGAGTTATCTGGAGAAGCGTAGGTCGTGGTGTAACATTCAGATCACATAGTGGTGTAATAACTTGGAACAGAGTAATACTTAAGAGCTTCGGTGTAGCAGGTCGGAGCATCGTATTTAGTGGCTTAGAACTCAGGTCCCTTCGTAGTGTACTACTTCAGAGCTTCGGTGTAGTAGCAGAGTGTAGCGTAGGTTGTGGTGTAGTAAACTGGGGCTTCAGTGTAGTATTTCGGTTCAGCATAATACGAAGGGGCAGCGGTTGGTTAATTAAGGAAACGTAATACTTGGCCGCCTCAGTTAGAAATGTGTAGCTCGGGACAGAGTAGTACTTTGGCACTTCTGTGTAGATTTCGACCGTTGGTGGTGTGATAAGCTAGAGCCTCGGTGCAGTAGTTAAGAGCAGAGTAGTATTTGGTAGCCTCGGTGTAGTAAGCTGGCGCTGCATACGTAGTTGTGTAATACTCCGGTGACTTGGTGATAGAGCTCGGGGTAGAATAATACTTCGGGGCTTCTGCGTAGTAACTCGAGAAAGCTTATGTTTTTGTATAACAATCTGGAACATTGGTGGTGTAGTACATGGAGGCCTCAGTGTAGTAACTGGTCGTTCCGTATGTTGGCGTGCAGTCAGACGCCGGCGTTGTGGTTTGATACCCGCCATACCCAGGAGACATCGGCACACCAGCTGTCAATCCAGCCATCAACGATTAAACACCCAACAGCAGCACGCCATAGATAACTAAACAATAAAAATAATTTGAACATTTATATGCAATAATAACTACCATTTTAAAATAATAAGTACAGTTGATACACATCTCAATGAAAAAAAATTCATATTTACCAATGATTACTTTAATGTAGTATTCGACTGTTTTAGTGGTGTAATAAGCTGGAACCTCGGTGTAGTAGCTGGGAGCAGAGTAGTACTTGGGATCTCGGTGTAATAAGCTGGCGCGGCATTTGTAGTTGTGTAACACTATGGTTCCTCGGTGGTGTAGTACTTGGGGGCCTCGGTGTAATAACTGGTCGTGTCGTATGTTGATGTTCCATAGTAAGACGGCGGCGTCGTGGTTTGATACCCGCCATACCCAGGAGACATCGGCACACCAGCTGTCAATCCAGCCATCTATACGAAACAATAATTAAATTGAAACATATGCAATAATAACTGGCATATTAAAAAATACAACACGCAGAGCTGATTCACACCTCCACAAAAAAAAAAAATATTTACCAATGATTGCAAAACTGGTGGTACGACGAAGAACGCAGTTAATGACGACTACTGCACTATAGTTGTTGCCATGCCGGTGATAACCATTCGACTGATATCTATCGCCTTCTCTCCTTCTACCTCGACTAGACAATACCTTCTCTCCATCGTCTTCCTCCGACTAGACAATAAATAATTTGGATATTCGCATTTTAAATTCCATGTAACAGAATATTTACCATGATATGTAGTGGTGTAGTAAATAGGGGCCTCGGTGTAGTACTCGACCCTTTAATGGCGTACCTCGGGGAAGAATAGTACTTCGGGGATTTGGTGTAGTAGCTCGGGCAGCGAAGTTGTGGTGTAATAATCTGGAGACTTGGTGGTGAAGTACTTGGGGGTCTCGGTGTAGTAACGTGCGGCGTTGCGGTTTCATAACCACCATACCCAAAAGACATCAGTACACCAGTGGTTGACCGAGCCAATACGACACCCAACATCAGCACGACGACGATAGCAGCAGCAGCACGATATTTTACTAGACAATTAATTAATTTAAACATTAGCATTCAATAAAAACTGGCATGTTAACAAACAGGAAAAAAAATGTAGAGTTGATACACAACTCTCTATATAAATATTTGACCATAATTGAGGACAGTAAAGCGACGAAGAAGGCAGTTCCTGACATATTGTGCACTGCAGTTGCTGTTGCCGTGTCGGACATACTCGCTCAACTGATTTCTGTACCCGTTTCTCTCTCCTTTTACACAACTTTTTCTCAACCTGATCCACCTCTTGAGCCTTGCGGCTATTGTACCTTTTTGATAATGATGCAAAACGTCCGGTTCTCACCTAACCTCTACACCACCGCATGCCAGTTTTACGAAACGTTTCTTGTGAACTACAAGCGTGAACAACGAATTTTTTCGATTATAACTGACAAAAACAAATAAAAAGAATTGATTCACATTTCACAACTCCATGTAGAAAAAAGAATATTTACCCATGAAAGCAAACTGGTGGTACGACGAAGAATGCAGTTGGTAACGAATAGTGCACCGCAGTTATTGCCATGTCGGAGATGATCACCTGTTGTCTCCTTTAATACGACTAGACAAAAATAATTTTAACATTAATATTAAATAATTGGCATGTTAGAAATAGAAAATAATGGCATACATTACATACATACATACACTACAAGACTCCATGAAAAAAAAAAGAATATTTACCCATAACCCATAACAGACGAAAAATGCAGGTTGTGACAAATAATTCACAACAGATGTTACCGTGTCGGAGATGCTACATCGACTGATTTCATTTGACTCTTCTCTCTCCTTTTATACGACGCTGTAGTAAGCTGGCGCTGCATACGTAGTTGTGTAATACTCCGCTGCCTTCGTGGTGTAGTACTCCGCTGCCTTCGTGGTGTAGTACTCCGCTGCCTTCGTGGTGTAGTACTCCGCTGCCTTCGTGGTGTAGTACTCCGCTGCCTTCGTGGTGTAGTACTCCGCTGCCTTCGTGGTGTAGTACTCCGCTGCCTTCGTGGTGTAGTACTCCGCTGCCTTCGTGGTGTAGTACTCCGCTGCCTTCGTGGTGTAGTACTCCGCTGCCTTCGTGGTGTAGTACTCCGCTGCCTTCGTGGTGTAGTACTCCGCTGCCTTCGTGGTGTAGTACTCCGCTGCCTTCGTGGTGTAGTACTCCGCTGCCTTCGTGGTGTAGTACTCCGCTGCCTTCGTGGTGTAGTACTCCGCTGCCTTCGTGGTGTAGTACTCCGCTGCCTTCGTGGTGTAGTACTCCGCTGCCTTCGTGGTGTAGTACTCCGCTGCCTTCGTGGTGTAGTACTCCGCTGCCTTCGTGGTGTAGTACTCCGCTGCCTTCGTGGTGTAGTACTCCGCTGCCTTCGTGGTGTAGTACTCCGCTGCCTTCGTGGTGTAGTACTCCGCTGCCTTCGTGGTGTAGTACTCCGCTGCCTTCGTGGTGTAGTACTCCGCTGCCTTCGTGGTGTAGTACTCCGCTGCCTTCGTGGTGTAGTACTCCGCTGCCTTCGTGGTGTAGTACTCCGCTGCCTTCGTGGTGTAGTACTCCGCTGCCTTCGTGGTGTAGTACTCCGCTGCCTTCGTGGTGTAGTACTCCGCTGCCTTCGTGGTGTAGTACTCCGCTGCCTTCGTGGTGTAGTACTCCGCTGCCTTCGTGGTGTAGTACTCCGCTGCCTTCGTGGTGTAGTACTCCGCTGCCTTCGTGGTGTAGTACTCCGCTGCCTTCGTGGTGTAGTACTCCGCTGCCTTCGTGGTGTAGTACTCCGCTGCCTTCGTGGTGTAGTACTCCGCTGCCTTCGTGGTGTAGTACTCCGCTGCCTTCGTGGTGTAGTACTCCGCTGCCTTCGTGGTGTAGTACTCCGCTGCCTTCGTGGTGTAGTACTCCGCTGCCTTCGTGGTGTAGTACTCCGCTGCCTTCGTGGTGTAGTACTCCGCTGCCTTCGTGGTGTAGTACTCCGCTGCCTTCGTGGTGTAGTACTCCGCTGCCTTCGTGGTGTAGTACTCCGCTGCCTTCGTGGTGTAGTACTCCGCTGCCTTCGTGGTGTAGTACTCCGCTGCCTTCGTGGTGTAGTACTCCGCTGCCTTCGTGGTGTAGTACTCCGCTGCCTTCGTGGTGTAGTACTCCGCTGCCTTCGTGGTGTAGTACTCCGCTGCCTTCGTGGTGTAGTACTCCGCTGCCTTCGTGGTGTAGTACTCCGCTGCCTTCGTGGTGTAGTACTCCGCTGCCTTCGTGGTGTAGTACTCCGCTGCCTTCGTGGTGTTGTTGTTGGTACCCACCATACCCTGGAGATATCGGTACACCATGGATGAACCAACAACCATCAACGATTCAACACCCAACAGCAGCACGACGCCATAGTTTACTAGACGATTAATAAATTTTAACATCAATTTTCAACTATGGCACTGGTATAACAACAAATAGAAAAAAAGTAGAGTTGATTCACAACTCTATGGAAATTTTTTTACCTTAATTTAAAACTTGGAATTCGATGAAGAATGAAGTTGTTGACAAATAGTGCACGGCAGTTCCTATTGCCATAACGGAGATGCTCACTAGGCTGCTTAATTTTTTCACCTTTTCTCTCCTTTCATACGAATAGACGATAAAGAATTTTTGTTTTTAGCAGTTGGCATATTAAAACTCCACATAACATAATACTTACCCATGATATGTAGTGGTGTAGTACTCCGATGCCTTGGTGGTGTTGTGTTAGGGAGCCTCGGTGTAATAAGCTGGCGCGGCATTTGTAGTTGTGTAACACTCTGGTTCTTTGGTGGAGTAGTATTTAAGGCATTGGTGTAGCAACTGGTTGTGTTGTATGTTGTGTAGTAAGGCGGCAGTGTAGTGCTTTGGTATCCGCCACACCCAAGAATCATCGGTACACCAGTGGTCGACCCAGCTATCAACGATACAACACCCAACAACAGCACAGTTTACTAGACAATTATTAAATTCAAACATTATTATTCAACAATAACTGGCTAATAGCAAATTGAAATAAAAATAGAATAAAACTTTCCATACAAAAAAACAGAATATTCACCCATGATTGAAACTGGTAGCGCGACGAAGAATGCAGTTGGTGACACATGGTGCACTTTAGCTCTTGTATATCGGAAATATTCACTCGACTGATTTCTTTCGCCTTTTCTTTGCCCTTACATACGACTAGACAATAAATAATTTAAAAATAATATGCAAAAATAACTAGCATATTAACAAAGAGAAAAAATTGAAATTTGATACATAACTCCATGGAACAACAGAAAATTTACTGAAATAATTTACTTTACTGAAAATTAACTGACAATACGACGAAGATTGCAGCTGATAGCAAATAATGCACAGCAGCTCTTACCGTGTCGGAGATACTCGCTCGACTGAGCCCTATCGACTTTTCTCTCGCCTTTTATACGACTTTTTCTCACCCCTCCTATTAAGCCTTGCGGTTATTTTACCTTCTTGATAATGATACAAAACGTCCCGTTCTCACCCAACCTCTACGCCACTGCATGACACGTTTTACTTAATGATCTCCATGACCTTCGATTGAAATGCAAACTGGCCTTTCTTTCTTTAGGTAGACGTTGCTGGGGATGGGTCTACAAAAACCAATATCAAAATGAATACCAAAAAGCTTACCCTTGCGGATATTGTACCTGCTTTGATAATGATGAAACACGTGTCATTCTCACCCAACCTCTACACAACCGCATGCCAGTTTTATGTAATGTTTCTCGTGACCTTCAATCGAGAAGACAAACTGGTCGACCTGTCTACAGGTTGACTTGCATGCAAAAAAACAAAACGAAAACATGCAAAAAATGTAATGAATCTAAAACTCCTCGCTTATGTTGACTGCTAGGTTACGTTACCTGTATGATCGTATAGTAGTATGAGTGAGGATTCCTCAGAGTCCAGAGCTATTATTCCAAACTGATATCGAGACGTCGCATAAGGCCAGTAACGGCAACCAGCGCCAACTCCATTGACCCCAAAACGAAATTCATAACTTTCGTTTATGCACATCTGTAGGAAAGAATAAAATGATTATTGGCTATATGGATTTAAAAAATAAAATTATTTCCTATTAGCTGTTATATATCTGTCCTCATGTACATACATGTTTTCATGTACAGATCTGGTACATGTACATACACAGTGCAGGTTATTCACTTCACACTCTTCATGTCACTGAAACTCTAAGCAGCAATGGGACAAGGAAATTGAAAATTCTCTCTCTATTTCCAAATTTACACAAATTTACCTATAAAAAATAAAACTCTACTAACTCTTAGCTGGGTTGCCTTCTAAACCGAAGTAAAAACAGCCATAACAACAAACATGCTGTTGCAGGGTACGCCACCAAATATGCAAGATTCAGAAAAGATGCTGTGGTTCATGAGCAAGGATACCTATGTTATAAGAAAATCTGAAATGTAATGGTCTTGTAGCAGTAAAGTGCAAATACCTTATCTCGGTACATTAGTATTCCACTATATGTGTGCTTCAAACATGAGTTTTAGGCTTTTGACAGCATGAGGGTCTAATAGATGGAAAGTCAGAAAGTGACTGAGCACTAAGTCAACTTGTTGGTGGCAGTACACAGTACAGTAATACAGTATGCATCTAGAATTTGAAGAAATAAGTTGATACAGTGTAAAAATAAGAAAAATAGGTCAAGATAAACCTACATAAGATACGAAGTTCAATTTGGTATTTGAAATCACAGGAATTAGCAACAATTTGTTTCGCTCATTTCTCATTTCCTCTCATTTCACGGTTCAGGAACAACAAGGGCGATAGTGGCGACATCTACTAATGAGTTTTGAATCTTAAGTTAGATGCACAGTGACAGTTCGTCAGTCGCACGGACAAGACAGAGTTAGTCGGCCTTACAAATTACAGAGAGCAGTCACAATAAGTCAACAAGCAGAACTATTTGTAATTTTGTTTTAAACATTTCTTCATAATCAACACAATGGCGTTAAATTTGGTGGCATATGATGAAAGTGGCAGTGAATCCGATGAAGAAATGGATCAATCGCCTGCAATAGTTTTCTCTAAATACAAAAATGAACATGGGAGCATTCGTGAAGATTTAGATGATATACCAAAACCTTCCGAAAAAGAACTCAAACTAGCAGAGCTTGCTAGTAAAGAAAAAGCAAATTTGAAGAAATCTGAGCTACTATCAATTATAAGCCAAAGAAAGAATGGAAAAATTGTAATTGGCATACCGTCACTAGCTGATGTAAGTTCCATTTATATCTAATTTTGTTTCCATTACACTGATGTTTTTCTCATTTAGCTGGAAGATGATACAGAAACAAAAAAAATTAAGAAAATAGACAAACCACTTGCTGTAGGACAATCCAAACTATTCTCCAAACTACCACCTCCAAAAAATTCACATCATGAGCCTCCTTCAGAAATCGCAAAACCAGTTGCGAAACCCCTGATGAAGAAAAGTACCCCTCTTATTCCTCAGTCTGTTGCTAGACAGCAGTCTTCCAAGAAAGATTCTGATGATGAGGATGTATCTGACAGCTTCTTTACAATGGATGAGCCAGCCTTAAAAGTGCAGGCAGAACCAATGGATGTTGGGCCAGTCTTCCAAACAATCAGTTCAACAGGCCAACAAGCTGAACCAGCTTACCCTAGCATGCCTACCAATCAGCAGTATAACATGGCTGGAATTTCAGACACTTACCAAACAGAATATGCTGGATTGGAACTTGACCATGTTGCAGTATGTACTTGTTCATATAAAAATCTGGTAGAAGATTTAATTGTTTTTTGCCTAATAGTTACAGGCACTTCAGGGTTCCTCTGGAGTCAAACGCAAATTACCAGATGATGCACAAATTATAGATATTCAAGGAGAGCGTTTGACGTATGATCCCAACATGTCATATTTGAAGGCAATTTCTGAAGAAAAGTCTGCTAGTAGAGGTCCAGATATAGCCTACAACAAGCTACAAAAGAAGAAGCATCAAATCACTTACTTGGCTGCCCAAGCAAAAGCTCGTGAGGTTGATCTTAAAAACCAATGGGCTCAAAACAAATCCACGAAACGACAAACACAAGCAAAATATGGGTTTTAAAGTATATGTTTGAGCTCGTTGGGATCGTGAATACATGTTGACAAATAATTGACAATATGAGGTGTGAAATCAGTCAAGAAAAGTTGTGCATAATAGGGTTGCATCGATGAAATTTAGGCTGATTAGTTATCAAAAAGCTTTTGCCAGTGTTCGAAAGCTCTCTTTGTCACGTTCAATGCTGGATGAATCTCCTCGACCAAATCAGTCTCTTCGCAAACACTTAACCCAGCAAGACCTTTAATCAAAATTTATATTTTTTAACCTCATAGATTTATTCATCTTAAAAATGATAGCGTTTAGAATACCTAAATACGAGTGTAGCGGATCACTTGAGTGATCAATCCACTTTGATAATCCTCCAATGATATTGCATTGAGTATCCAAAACAAATTTCCGGTTACTTTTACGGTCGATAAATTGGTGAGCACCAAGGATCTGCAGAGGATTGTTTATGAAGTATTGAATGGATCTAAATTGCATCTGTTTAAGCGTAGGGCCTTACTTTTAGTGTCGCTGGAACCCAGAATGAGTAGCAGGTATCAACTGGTAGTTTGTTCGGCCGACCTTGAAATCCACTTTGTTGACGGGAGACGAGCCAGCGTACTAGTTTTGCTTTCTGAGTTCAGTCAAAGGCAGTTTGGACTTATGAAAATACCGTAACTGCGACTATTTATACAAGGAGTCAACCTGATTTGAACTCAGAGCTGTTTCAAGGGTTCCCATCAAACTAAGGGCTGCTATTCCACAAAATGTCAGGCCAGCATGTCCTTCTTGATTTCGGTCTTGTCCAATAGCTCCATCATAGCTCTGTTGAATGTAAAAGGCATTGATAATTAAACAAAAATTTGCTTCGACAAAAAGTTTTAATTCTGCATCTCACAATTGAATTCACGATGTAGTTAGTGGCGCTTTCAATGTTTATAACTGACCAATCCTGCAATATGTAGCAAATACAGCAAGCGCAGTACACGAAACGAACGTCACTCTCACTACCTTCCAAAGTGGCGGCAAAACTGAAAAAAAGTTCCATGTAATTTAATATTTATACACATTAGTTTTTAAATGATTAATTTTACCTTCCATTTTCCAGCTGAAGAGCTCTAACACCAGCTAAAATTCCTTTTCTTTGTATCCTCCCCAGATCATCACCAAGAATGAGGAGGGTATTGATTGCTGCATATGTCATTGTAATATGTGAAGTATCTAAGGGATGACTTGAAACTGACCCTTTGTTTTCAATACTGGCAACCTGACTACTGTCTTGACTTTCAAGGGCAAATGTGGCAGCAAGTGATCCTCTGAATCCACAGCGTTCTAGACACTCATCACCATATTTTGGTAAAATCTGGAAAAGATATATCCAATTTATGTATTCTTTTCTGTGCTTGTCTAGTAAATCCAATCTCCCCAACACATCAAGACCAGATATAGCAAAGAATGACATTGAAAGTCTAGAGAAAAAATTAAAAATTAATTGATGTCCACATTATTTTTAACATTTGTATCAAGTAAACCTTATGGAATCCAGTGACACCATTGAAGAGGGCAAAGCATTCAAGCATCTTAGAAAATACTTTGCATGCTTTTCTTTCGTGAATTCCTTGCAATCGTCCATAGTTTTTTCCATTGGTTTTATTGAATTTAGTTGAATACTTTATCCTATGAAAAAGAAAATTACAAATTTGAATTAAAACTTGGATAAAATTTCACTGGCACGTCTATAATGTACTTACGACAATCACAGTTTAGATCATTATTTGTTTCAAATTATTAAAAATTTACGCTGTTACGATTGATAAATAACTGGATTAATTTCTCTTTTACAAGTAGATTTGGAATTATTTTATTTTGGCACTCATTAACTGACTGTGAGTGCGAACTGAAAATGTAGTAATGACAGATTGACAGACGATTTTTTCGACGACGATATTTCTAAACAGCATCCATTTCACAATCAATAAAACTGCGCGTTTTTCTATTTCAATATTTTCTGAGTATTACTTTTTTTACGCGAGAAATTGGCTTTTATCAATAAATTTGCTATTATAATTTTTCGTACACGCTCCGGCTTCAAGTACAATCTAAATTTGACTTAAAAAAAAAAAACTGCATGATTCACAAGAAAAAGAGCGCTGGCCTTCACCATTTTTCACTTGAAAACCGGATAAAGAAAATTCGAATGGAAACTGCTATCCTTTGTCACTCACATAATTCTGTGTGAATTCATTTTATTATAATAAAGTTGGACAAGCTTCCGCGTCTTCAATATTCTTTTGTCACATAGCCTACTTACACTTTGCGATACATTTTCCCACAGTCCTCCGGTTCATAAAATGGTGGGATGAGAAAAAAAAATGTCAGAACGGTACGTAACATAGAGTTCAATACATGACTAAACCTTTTAGTAAAGTCACAAAAGAAGTTAAAGAACGCGATTTAGCCAAAACATTTTTGATCCCACGGACTGATCCGAAAGTATTTAAATAACGAAACATTTACAAACATGTCGCAGTAACAATCCACAAGCTAAAGCAGCAGGTAGAGCAATCTCAAACCTATCTCGCAATGAAACTACGCCGTTCTTTCAGATTGTTGCTGTTCGTAGCTGCCATCATACTTGGAGTGGAATCGGCCAAGATCCATAAGAAAGTCCGACGCTCGGCTTTGTCGCTGCCTAGCGGTGGAACGCTATCAGTCACGATGGATTTGATCATTCCCGTCGTTCCACTTCTCAACACCACATTGACTTACCTGTGGTTCGATTTGCCGCTCACATTCGATCTACCCACTGCTAGCGCGCTGAACGAACTCTACTCGAGTTTTGGCATGTCATCCGGAACTTCAAATGACGATGAGTCCCGCATTTCAAATGAACTGAACCACGAGTTTATGGAGGAACAAAGAGCTAATCATGATCGGAGACAAGTTTACAAATATGCCGAAAGTTTCTTTCAAAAGTAAAATATTTGATTTTGATTTGTTTTTTATATTTGCAATCAGGTGAATGGGATTCAAGTTTCAATTTAATTTTTTCTCAACAGTTTTGGATTCAACGGCAATGCTTGCTTAAAGCGGGCCATATGCGAGCTAGCTGAAGCTCCACTAGGCAATCACGGACTTTTCGGGAAAATCTTTGACATCTTATTTTTGTAAAGATAATTTAGAGCGCGAATTTGGTTCCTCCTGCGATAAAACTAACAGCTTTTATTTGCAAACTAGGCCAACTGAATCGGATTTTCCTCAACACGAGCAGAATTTCATCAATTTTACGTCGCTGCCCCCTGAGCTGCATTTCTTGGGGAAAAGGAATAAGGACGAATACAACGACGCCTATTTGAAGGGTAGAGCAGCCAGCGGTTGTCTCACTCATTTCTCCGCATGTCCAATTTCTGTCTTCAAACTTTTGGACTTTTAACTTAAACAAAAAATGTAGAGACTATAACCAGTGATTTGTTCTGAAACCTAAAGTTCCTATTTCGATATATTCGTGTTAGAAAAAAGTGCACTCACATCCTATACAACAACGTTGCATAAATAAAATCTCGTCCAAACTGATACTTGATTCTTAGTCCTTGAATTAGTTGAATACGTATGATATACGCAGTGTACGAAAGTCAATTGTAACTACTCAGCACAATCCAAAGCAGAGGCCATAACAAGACACTATGTGATTTCAACTATATAATTATACAGAATTACATTTAAAAAAACTTATTCGGTGAATAATTCTCAATTTTAAATATATTAACTTGAGATTTTCAGCGATTTGATTGTCATAAAATAATCAATTTTGCTGAGTTCCAAGCTTTCTGCCAGCCTACAGTTCCAAATGTTTATGTGTCGTGTCTTCAAAGCGTCGATATAATATTACGTGTCGTTCAAGTTGAAAATCGTAAGGCCAAGGAGGCCATAAATCTGTTTCTATTTTGTTATCGCAGAAAAGTGTGGGAGTTCAGTATGGGTCGGTATAAAAACTTCAGAAAGAGCAAAGTTCTTACAGGCTTTTTGACGTGGAATAGTAGCCGCAATTCTCGAAATTTGGATCCTAGGTTATCAACACTGGGTCCAGTTTTCTGCTGAGCAAATAAAACAAAAAACTGTTTGTTTCAATATTTGAAAAATCAAAAATGAATGGAACGAGCTCGACCATTTGGCGATGATCATGTTTGTTTGTGCCGTAATACAGCCATGTGTCTCTGTTTTGAAAATGGAGAACCGGTTTACATTTCTGAGTAACGGAAACGAATAACGATCCCTTTGTTTATTCGATCAAGTTCAGCACCCGGCTGATATAGGCTGACATTTTGACTGAAGGGCAGTATAGTGCTGTACCCTCTTTGGGACACCTAGTAATATCTTGTTGCTATGTGAAACAGACACAATATTGCGTATACTCGAGTTCTCGGGTACACAGTTATCTTGACCCATGCACGACTTGTTGATTCCGTGGAAATTCGGCCTATAACTCTTTTGGTCCAAGCGACTATAGAGTTCGACTTGATAGGAGGATCGTGCGATTCCCATCATCGCTTCCCGGCAGACGGGAAACAGGAAACGCTTTTGTTAACATATTCCAACAATAGATGGGAAGAGGCGCATTATCTAAACAAATAAAACTACAACTGAATGAACACGCAAATTTTCTGACATCCAAAGTTTTCCACGTATAGTCAATTTGGAGGGTAACAATAAAAGGTAACAAGATTGTCGAGCCAGTCAACCAGTTCATCTCGAGTTACCGCCACAGTCAAAGGTATACACACACGGGTCCTTGCAAAACATTCGAAAAATGATCCGCATCTGGTTGTTGTTAGCGGTTGGAAGCCTCGCTGCTGTTTCCTACGATGCCGAGCATCAAACAAATCGCGGTGCTGACGACGAATTAGTGCTGTCGGGCACGGGAGACTACAGCAGCCCCATTGCCGACGTGAAATCTGACGAGAAGCTGGAACGAAAGCGCCGGCAGAGTTCCAGCAGTCGGACGGCTTTATCACTGCCAGATAACACGAGCCTCAAAATAGCGTTCGACATGTCTGTGGGCATCAGTCCACTCAACAACACCTTCTCCTCGTTCACCATGAGCTTACCTTTCCGCTTCGTCTTGCCGACATTCACGCAGCTCAACAATCGCTACGGCAGTCTGGATCAACTCGAAAAAGACCTGAGCGATGAAGGGCAAATCGAGAGCAATCTGATCGATTACGACTTTCTCGAAGAACAACGAGCGAACGAACAGAGGCGGACCGTTTACCAACATATTGAGATTCTGTTCAAAAAGTGATGACGACGCTTTAAATTCTTACTAAATTAATAATATTTAATTAAGCAATTTTACAATTGCTAAAATTTTAAGGTTTGGATTCGACGGCGAAGTTTGTATGCAACGGGCCATTTGCGAGCTGGCCGAAGCTCCATTGGCCCACCACGGAATCCTAGGCAAACTGATGCATCTGGTTTTCACGTAAACGCATTATATCTTATTATTCAAATGCCACTGGTTTCATAAATATCTATCATTTCAAACTATACACTTCACGACAGGCCAAGCCTGCTAGAATTTCCCAAAATCATGCGACAGTTTCTGACCGCCCATGGCAACAGCAACAACAACCGTGTCCGGCGCGATGCTACGTTGCTGCCCGAGCTGGAGTTGATTGAAAAGCCACTGGAAGACCAGTACACTCACGCTTATCGCACTGGCAAAGAAAACAAGTGCTGGGCGCGCTACTCCTCCTGCCCCATCTCCCTATTCACGCTTCTAAATATTTAACTTCCGTGAGGAGAGAGTGTTTGATGAAATCATATTATTATTGTACGATTGCCTCTAGCTACTAGCTGGTCAGCAGTTTTTTCTCGCTTATCGCATAGCCAAACAGAAAAGTTCCTACTACAACTAATAAACAAATTCAACTTTCAATGCATTTTCATTATTGATAATTACGTGTCGGTTGATTCAACAGAATCATTATTTTGTTACACAATTTATTGAGCAACTCGTTTCTGGCTAAAAAAAACAATCAACATTTCCACCGTATTTTCAAATTCGAGCCAATGAAGCCATCGCTTTGATTTCAGTTAATAAATTTCACGGTATTCTCGTCATCAGTACTGGAAATGATTGGGTGGTGGCTGGGGGGAGGGAGGGGTGTTGATGATTGATCAAGAGCAAAAAATTGCATGACAGCACGAGCTTGCGCAGATACTATCAGCACACAGTAACTGTATAGATAAGACCTGATCAATTTTCCATCCAACAGCTGGATGGGGACGGCACTGTCTAGTACCAGTACAGTCTGGCTTTAATTTTGTAGACAATTTTCAAGTTATCTTGTCGTCAACTCGAAGTAGATACGTAACGCAGGTCAAAGAGTATAGAAAATTAGCTATATACGTGCGTCACTACCGGTACCGTTTTCTGACTGTGTTGAATAACATACGAAAGGGTAAAATTGGGAATACATATAAAAGGGCATGAAAAGCAATCCATTAACATCAGTTTGCGATCTGATATTTTCAGAAGACACGTTCAGCATGCAGTTCTTCAACGTTGCCCTCGTTTTCGGCGTCTTGGCTATCGCCAGCGCTTACTCTCAAGCTGTAAGTATTCTCATAAGTAATAATGTAATAGTTAATTATTACGCATCAAAGTGGAACTATATTTCTCGAATTAAATGGGTGGCAATTCAATAAAATGCATTTTTTAAATTACAGCCCGGAACCACCACTACCACTGTCACCACGACCGTCACCACCGTGACAGCTGATGAAGGCACCGACAGCGGACTCCTCAGCGCACACGAACGCAGCATCATCCGCAAGACCTGGGACCAAGCCAAGAAGGACGGTGATGTTCCTCCTAAGATCCTCTTCCGGTAAGCCTCAACATATTTCTTTATTGAAATTCAATTCGCAATAATTTGTCATGTTTCAATTTTCAGTTTCATCGTCGCCAACCCCGAATACCAAAAGATGTTCAAGTCCTTCGCCACCGTTCCCCAGAACGAACTTATGGGCAACGGAAACTTCTTGGCCCAGGCTTACACCATCTTGGCCGGTTTGAACGTCGTCATCCAGTCCCTGTCCAGCCAGGAACTTTTGGCTAACCAAATCAACGCTCTCGGAGGTGCTCACCAGCCCCGCGGAGCCACCCCCATCATGTTCGAGGTTCGTTTCTTAACCCAAATTAAAACAAAAGAAAAAAATACTTCAAGTAAGCTTATTAACTTAAACTTTTTAATTGAAAATGAAGCAATTCGGTGCCATCACTGAAGAAGTTCTGGCTGAAGAGCTCGGCATCGCCTTCAACGCTGAAGCCAGACAGGCCTGGAAGAACGGAATCCGCGCTTTGGTCGCTGGCATCTCCAAGAACCTCAAGTGAGTTTAAACTTAAAAAGCTTTAAGACCGACTCAAAATAATTTTAAACGTTTTTGCAAATAATAAAGGAAAGCCGAAGACTTGGCTGATCCCCAAACTAAACTGACCCCCCACCAGATCCGCGATGTCCAGACCAGCTGGGAAAACCTCCGCAGTGACCGCAACTCTTTGGTCTCCGCCATCTTCGTCAAGTATAATTTATCAGTGAAACATAAAATTGATTTCTTTGCTAGTTAACTAATTCATTGCGGCCTTTACAGGATCTTCAAGGAGACTCCCCGTGCCCAGAAGCACTTCGCCAAGTTCGCTAACGTCGCCGTCGATTCCTTGACCGCCGATGCCGAGTACAACAAACAAGTCGCTTTGGTTGCCGACCGTCTCGACACCATCATTGCCGCCATGAACGATAAACTGCAACTTTTGGGCAACATCAACTACATGCGCTACTCTCACCAGCCTCCTCGCGCCATTCCCCGTGAACGTTTCGAGGTATAAGACAGAAATTTAAATAACTAACTAAAAAAATTGCTTTACACATCGTCACTTTGAAAATTCAGGACTTCGCTCGCTTGCTCCTCGATGTTCTCGCCTCGAAGGGAGTCTCTGCTGATGATATGGACTCCTGGAAGGGCGTTCTGACTGTCTTCGTTAACGGAGTTTCACCCAGACAGTAAGAGCTGGAAGCCATTACCGATCAGTAACTGTGTGGTTATTTGTTTGAAAATAATTCGAATCTTTTTAGCTGAGAAATAAACAACTCGAATGAGTTAGTCGAAATTATTCTGCGAGCTTCTTTTATTATCCGAGTTTTCCCTTCTTTAAAATAAGCATAGTTGGGCCATGTATTCACGTTTCTTAGTTTGTAGTCGGTAGAGTATTATACTTACTCGGATGTGTTTCGAGTTCATATAGATGACACGGAATTCGATCAGCTAGTAAAAGGAGCAAAAGGGCAAGCCCATTTTGTGATATTTGAAAACTGGTCTGGAATAAATGTTCTGGGTCTTTGGCAAAATGTTTAATAAATGAAAAGAAAGAAAAAAAACAGACGGCAATCAATGTTAAAAAGAAAAACGATGTACCAAATGAACCCTGTGGAAACTACTACCGGTTTAAGTACAGTGTTTGTGGTACACAGCGATCAGCACTTTTGGCCGGGTCACATGTTAATGCCGCAATTCCCCAACTCTTTCCGCTCAACATATAGGCTACGTAGCTATGAAAGATTGTGGCTGGCAAACAGGCACTGCGGCAATGAAAATTTGCAATAATCTGAAAAAAGGGCGGGAAATTGCCGGTTTGAAATAAAAAAGTTTTATTGTTGGCCGAAATGCGAAATGTACTTTCTCATCCGCAAAAAAGAATCAAAATGTTGCGCGTTTCGATTCTTGACTAGTTAGTAGAGTTATGATGAGTTTCTAGCATTATTTCAATATTCGATAGATTTCGGTTTTATAGCACGGTGAGGACAAATCGTAATTTTTAAAATCTTGGGGCGAAAAAAATATAAACAACTAACACTATCCATGCACACAGCTACAAAATGTAAATAAGATACAAATTTTCAAAAGTTACGAAAGATAAAAAAATCGTTAAACGATACATGTTATTCTTTGAACTTTGCACTGGTAGTCAGGCTGCAAAGCAGCATGGCTTCTATTTATATTCAAGATGAAAATACAAATTGAAGTAAATTAAGTTGATTCAACAGTTTTAAGTCTGCTGAATATACAATTAATTGAGCTGATGAAACCGCGGTAGATTTATAAGGACATTTTTGAAATTATTCCGATTCGGGGTCATTTTCTAGACATCAAAGCTTAGAAAAAAAAAGACATTTGCGGCAGAAATTTAAACACAAATACAATCCCCCGATGCTGACTAAGTCCATTTCCAGCGAACAAAAAAACGGTTCAACTATTTCCTAGGTAATCACCCTCGATTTACTCGTCCGCGTTCTTTAAATAGGCTATACAAGTTATTTTTTTACAGTTACATAAGATGAAAATCATGCTAGCTTCCGGTTTGATTTCCGGGTTGATTAAATCCATGAATTGGCAAAATTTAAACAAAATAGCTTTCAAAGATAATATCACTGACGATATTTTCTTGAATGCATCATGCTATATATTTGCAATTACTGTTCAAAAAAAAAAAAAAAACAAACAAACTAAGAAATCCGCCACCCAGTCTTTACTTTGATTGCAGGGAACCATTTCATACTGGTTATATAAAATGAGTACACGTGGCGTAAGTCACGTACGCCACGAAAGCAAGAAGGTCAGACATACTGCAAAGATACGAGCAAACATACATTACTCTTAATAATAATCATCGCAGGTTCAAAGGGTTAGACCGTACGGTAATCAATTTCAAATTTTCCCAGACTTTAGCGGAATGACACGATCGGCAAGGAGCGACACTCGTGGTTCGTTTTGGAGATAAGACCTGATCAGTTTTCAACCCAAACAGTCTGTCTTGTTTTGTATTTCAATTCTTAGAAAGTGAAATGTCGTCAGCTTAAAATTGACGATTTCTTGAAACCAATAGATTCATTTTTTTTTTATTATCAGTCACGTACGCCACTGTCTGAAATTTAAAACACACAGCAGAGGGGAATGACTTGATGGCCGAAAAATATAAAAAGGAACATCGCGCGAATCCAAGAGCATCAGTCTGATATTTTCAGAAGACAATTGCAACATGCAGTTCCTCAAGATCGCTCTTTTCTTTGCCTTGGTGGCTCTTGCCAGCTCCTCCTCTTCCTGCTCTCAGGCTGTACGTTAGAGAACATCTTAGTTCTAAGAAAACTTACATGTCAATGTAACTCGAATTAAAGAAATACTAATTAAATTTGAAAAAATTACAGCCCGGAACCACCATTACCAGCGTTACCACGACCGTCACCACTGTGACAGCCGATGAAGACAGCGACAGCGGACTCCTCAGCTCACACGAACGCAGCATCATCCGCAAGACCTGGGACCAAGCCAAGAAGGACGGAGATGTTCCTCCTAAGATCCTCTTCCGGTAAGCCTCAACATCTTTCTTTATTGAAATTCAATTCGCAATAATTGAACTGGTTATTTGTCATGTTTAATTTCCAGCTTCATCGTCGCCAACCCCGAATACCAAAAGATGTTCAAGTCCTTCGCCACTGTTCCCCAGAACGAACTTATGGGCAACGGAAACTTCTTGGCTCAGGCCTACACCATCTTGGCCGGTTTGAACGTCGTCATCCAGTCCCTGTCCAGCCAGGAGCTTTTGGCTAACCAAATCAACGCTCTCGGAGGTGCTCACCAGCCCCGCGGAGCTACCCCCATCATGTTCGAGGTTCGTTTCTTAACCCAAATAAAAAAATATATGTATATACTTCAAATAAGCTTATTAACTTAAACTTTTAAATTGAAAATGAAGCAATTCGGTGCCATCACTGAAGAAGTCCTGGCTGAAGAGCTCGGCATCGCCTTCAACGCTGAAGCCAGACAGGCCTGGAAGAACGGTATGCGCGCTTTGGTCGTTGGCATCTCCAAGAACCTCAAGTGAGTTCAAACAATCAAATTAGGCAGAAATCAACTGAAACGAATTTTCCTTCAGAAGGTTTCGTTACTGAACTTTAACTAAATCGAAATTATTAACCATAGGAAAGCCGAAGATTTGGCTGATCCTCAGACCAAGTTGACCCCCCATCAAATTCATGATGTCCAGAGAAGCTGGGAAAACATCCGTGCCAACCGCAACTCTTTGGTCTCCGCCATCTTCGTCAAGTATGCACAAAAACCCAATCAATACGAATTCATTTTTAGATTACCTCTAAAATATTTTGCTCGATTTGTGTAGGCTCTTCAAGGAGACTCCTCGCGTCCAGAAGCACTTCGCCAAGTTCGCCAATGTCGCTGTCGATTCTCTGTCCGGCAATGCCGATTACGAGAAGCAAGTCGCCTTGGTCGCTGACCGCCTGGACACCATCATTTCCGCCATGGACGATAAACTGCAACTGTTGGGCAACATTAACTACATGCGTTACACTCACCAGCCTCCTCGTGCCATCCCTCGCCAGACTTTCGAGGTAACGATTAATCGTATTCAGTAATTTTTTACTAAAATTCTAATGCTCCCTCTTAACGCTTTTTTCAGGACTTTGCCCGTCTTCTTATCGATGGCCTTACTGCCAGCGGAGTCTCTGCTGATGACATGGACTCGTGGAAGGGCGTTCTGACCATCTTTGTCAACGGTGTTTCCCCCAAGCAATAAAAACAGCTCTGCTGCTCTTCCCCATTTATTTTGAATAAAAAATTTACAACGTGCCTATTGCATCCAATAAATGGAATAAATAAAACATTGTAGAACAGAATGTTGCATGCATATTATTATTATTATTTTTTTTAGCCTCGGCCATAATAGTGGATAATATAATAAATCTGCTACCGATACGATTAATCTTCAAATTCTACCATTCTACCAAGTTTGGTTGTTTGTTTCAAAACCACAATGAATTGTCTTTGAAACTTCGGAAACATGATAAATTCGTTTACATTAAAAATGAAAGAAATAATAATATACTCTACTCTTCTAAAAGGACAAGATTCAGACTTGGTTGAAAGGACTGATTTTTCATCTTAAGCGGTAACCAACAAATCAAGTCGCTAATCAAAATGAACATGTGTTGTAGTTGTAATTGCGATTGCAATACAAAAATAGAATTCAAGATTACATAACCTAATCAGAAAAAATATCGCAAAATCAATTCCGGTATATCACTAAAAGAAACTCTTTGCTTGGAAGAGATTTGGATTATTTGAGAGAAATTTGGTACGTGCAGTATGTTAAAGCACAAAGCGAGAAGAAGACCAAATATTTTAATGGCAAAATCGGCCATTAAAAGATTGATTTCATAAGACAAATTCTGGTGAGATAACAAGGACAAATTCTCATATTCAAAAAGAAATTTGTAGTAATATCTCTAATCTTTACGTAGACATAATTTTTGCAATTTGATTGTTACAAATTTTTTTAAAAGAATCGATTTGAATGAACCACCAAATTATTCAATAAATATTTTTGAATGAAAAATTTTGGTGGCTCAAATGGATAACCAGTTGCGAAAGTTGATCTAAACCTTTAAGGGAGACAGGCTACGAAAATAACTATTGCTTTGCGTCAAGAGTAACTTCATTCGAGTAACAGTTCCAGTAACAGTTCAAAAATCAAGACTAAAGTTCACGGGGGACATCTTGATTAGAAGTGTGGAAATCCTCACGTAGGCCGGAGTTTGGATGAAATTGATAGTTCCATGTTCCAATAGTTCAGTCTTCGGACTGGATTGAGTATAAAAGAGAGCGAAAATCGACAGAACGGCACCACTTGCTGTCTGTATTTCCAGAGCAACTCTTCTTGCAATAATGGCTTCTTTCAAGATCGTCCTCCTCCTCAGCGTGCTCGCTTTTGCCTGCGCTTACAAGGTAAATTCGCATTTATTGTCTTTCCTTATCGTTCTATTCTCCAATATTGATGGTATATTGCCTACACTTGATAGCCTGGAACCACCACCACCACTGTCACCACCACCGTCACCACCGTCTCTGCTGATGAAGGAGATGAAGGAATCTTGAGCTCTCACGACCGCAGTGTCATCCGCAAGACCTGGGACCAAGCCAAGAAGGATGGTGATGTCGCTCCCCAAGTTCTTTACCGGTAAGTTTCCCGCATAAGACTCAAAAGTAGAATCAAAATTAATTGTATCCGTGTAAATTCAGTTTCGTCACTGCCCACCCCGAATACCAAAAGATGTTCAGCAAGTTCGCCTCTGTTCCCCAGAACGAACTTTTGGGCAACGGAAATTTCTTGGCCCAGGCTTACACCATCTTGGCCGGTTTGAACGTCGTCATCCAGTCCCTGTCCAGCCAGGAACTTTTGGCCAACCAATTGAACGCTCTCGGTGGTGCTCACCAGGCTCGTGGAGCCACCCCCATCATGTTCGAGGTAAGTTACCATAACAAAATTTTAAAAAAATATATACTTCCATCTTATTAACTTTAACGTTGCAATTTAAAATGAAGCAATTCGGCGAAATCTTGACCGGAGTCCTTTCTGAAGAGCTCGGCAGCGCCTTCAACGCTGAGGCCCAGAGCGCCTGGAAGAGCGGACTCGCCGCTTTGGTTGCCGGAATCTCCAAGACCCTCAAGTAAGTCATAGACATTGATTTAATAAATACCAACGATCTAAAAAAACAATTTCACTTTACTTTCAAGAAAAATTTATAACTAAAGCTTTTAAAGGATTAAAATGATTTCGTTTAATCGCGTTTAACTTAAAAGGAAATCCGAGGATTTGGTTGATCCCCAAACCAAATTGTCCCCTCACCAGATCCGTGACGTTCAAAGAACCTGGGAAAACATCCGCGGAGATCGCAACGCTATGGTCTCATCCATCTTCATCAAGTGAGTGATTGATTCAGTAACCAATCAAAAATCTCTAATACTAAAACAATATTGTTGTTCAAAGGCTCTTCAAGGAGACTCCCCGCATTCATAAGCACTTCACCAAGTTCGCCAATGTCGCTGTCGACGCTTTGGCCGGTAATGCCGATTACGAGAAGCAAGTCGCTTTGGTCGCTGACCGTCTGGACACCATGATCGCTGCCATGGACGACAAATTGCAACTTTTGGGCAACGTCAACTACATGCGTTACACCCACACCGCCCGTAGCATTCCCCGTGGACCTTGGGAGGTAAGTCAAAATTTCATTTTAACTTTCATGTTTCGTGCAACCTTCGATTTTACAAATTTATCTAATCCTCATTTTAGGACTTCGGCCGCCTTCTCCTTGATGTTCTCTCCGCTAAGGGTGTTGCTTCTGATGATTTGGATTCATGGAAGGGTGTTTTGGCCGTTTTCGCCAACGGAATTTCTCCCAAAAACTAAATTGCTGTTGTTTTAAGAACGGAATATAATTGGAAAAATAAAAAATCTGAATTTCACGAATAATTACATGAAAGAATTCAAATAGTAAAGTAAAGAACGACTTCTTGATTCTGTTAATAGAGCTTTACAGTGTTGGTACTGTTTCCATTCCGGTTTCATATACAATATCACAATCAAGTCTGAATTCACGAATTCATTCAAAATAGAAGTCGTGAAGCTTTGAGAGTTCTAAACTTTACTAGGATAGAATGAACGATCGCTGTTAATGTTTCAGAATAAACAGAAGATATTCGAGCAAGATACGTAAGATGTAACACCAACAGTCACCATTAGACTGAACTTGAAATTTTAAACTGACCAGATGGCCGCAGATGGCAAACAATACAGTGATTGATACTGAATGCAACCCGATATAACGAAGATACAGTCAATGAAGCCAAGAAAGTTTTAGTGTTGGAACACGCGTTATTGAATGTCTATGACATAGAGTCGTGGAACAAACAAACAAAAAAAATCAGATAACCGTACAGGGATGACGATCAAATTCGCTTGTGACTAAAAATCTGATTACCAAATTATAGCAGAAGTCAGATGACAGAATAAATAAAGCATTTAAATATTACTGCAGGCGTTTTAATTTTTTAAACTTAACTAAAGCCTCACCGAAATAGCGGATATAAATTTACAGATTCTATCACAATTGTGTGCATTCTTTCAAAGTTGCTATAAATCGTCTTTTAAACTTCGGAAACCCGTCAGACAAATTATCGCGATATTAAAGCAAAATCAATTTGAAAAATTCAATAACTCTATATCTTTTAATGTGGAATGTGAATCAAAAGCACAGAAATGCTGTAATAATAAAAAAAAGGAGTATTCAAATAGATTAAAAAACAATAATTGACAAAAAAACACAAAATTTTTTTTGACCAAATTAAAATGTTGCAAGTAGATTAGAGTGAGAAAAAAATACGTACATCGCATTGAAAAGCGGTTTCCAACAGTGTTTAAGTAGACTTGTGGATTAAAATTTTGGGTTAGAAGTATTTTATTCCAAAGAATCAAATTTATGGAACCATAAATTTGTGTTATAGCATCGCTTAAACAGAAGATTTTTCATAACTCAAATAAATGATCATTGCGAAAGATGATTCTTTAGATTGTAAGGATTATGAAAAATAAATATTGCTTTGCGTTAAGAGTAAGTACATTTGAGTAACAGTTCAAAAATCAAGACTAAGGTTCACGGGGGACATCTTGATAAAAAGTGTGAAAATCCTCACGTAGGACGCTCTTTGCTGGAAACTAATAGTTTCAATAGCTCAGTATTCGGACTGGATGGAGTATAAAAGACAGTGAAAATCGACAGAACGGTACCACTTGCTGTCTGTATTTCCAGAGCAACTCTTCTTGCAACAATGGCTTCTTTCAAGATCGTCCTCCTCCTCAGCGTTCTGGCTTTTGCATGCGCTTACAAGGTAAGTTTAATCTTTTCACTCATTATTTTATTCTCGAATATTGATGTATAATCCCTAATGATAGCCTGGAACTACCACAACCACCGTCACCACCAGCGTTACCACCGTCTCTGCTGATGAAGGAGATGAAGGAATCTTGAGCTCTCACGATCGCAGTGTCATCCGCAAGACCTGGGACCAAGCCAAGAAGGACGGTGATGTCGCTCCCCAAGTTCTTTACCGGTAAGTTTCCCGTTAATTATTCCAGAATGGATAATAAAACTAATGTGTACATGAAATTCAGTTTCGTCACTGCCCACCCCGAATACCAAAAGATGTTCAGCAAGTTCGCCTCTGTTCCCCAGAACGAACTTTTGGGCAACGGAAACTTCTTGGCCCAGGCTTACACCATCTTGGCCGGTTTGAATGTCGTCGTCCAGTCCCTGTCCAGCCAGGAACTTTTGGCCAACCAATTGAACGCCCTCGGTGGTGCTCACCAGGCTCGCGGAGCAACTCCCATCATGTTCGAGGTACTTTTCCAAAACCAAATGAAAAAAAGATATTTTAGAATTATCTTATTAACTTTAACTCTACAATTGAAAATGAAGCAATTCGGCGAAATCTTGACCGGAGTCCTTGCTGAAGAGCTCGGCAGCGCCTTCAACGCTGAGGCCAAGAGCGCCTGGAAGAGCGGACTCGCTGCTTTGGTTGCCGGAATCTCCAAGACACTCAAGTAAGTCATAGACATTGATTTCAACGAAATAAAAAACAATTTCACTTTACTGTCAAGAAAACTAATAACTAAAGCGTTTAAATGATTAAAATGATTTCGTTTAACTTAAAAGGAAATCCGAGGATTTGGCCGATCCCCAAACCAAATTGTCTCCTCACCAGATCCGTGACGTTCAAAGGACCTGGGAGAACATCCGCGGAGATCGCAACGCAATGGTCTCCGACATCTTCGTCAAGTGAGTGATTGATTCAGTAACTAATCAAAAATCTATCTACAACAACAAAATTGTTGTTCAAAGGCTCTTCAAGGAGACTCCCCGCATCCAGAAATTCTTCACCAAGTTCGCCAATGTCGCTGTCGACGCTTTGGCCGGTAATGCCGATTACGAGAAGCAAGTCGCCCTCGTCGCTGACCGTCTGGACACCATGATCGCTGCCATGGACGACAAATTGCAACTTTTGGGCAACGTCAACTACATGCGCTACACCCACACCGCCCGTAGCATTCCCCGTGGACCTTGGGAGGTAAGTCCATGTTGAAATAATGAAATCGCGATGGTATTTTAATTCAACTCTTTCGATCAGGACTTCGGCCGTCTCCTCGTCGAGTCTTTGGCTGCTAAGGGTGTTTCTTCTGACGATTTGGACTCGTGGAAGGGTGTTTTGGCCGTTTTCGTCAACGGAATTTCTCCCAAGAACTAAATTACTTTTTGTTTAAGAACCGAAAATGAAAAAAAAAAAAAACCAAAACCAAAAACGAATATCATCAATAAACACAAAATAGTTCAGATATAAAAGGAATGAAAGATATTGTTATTCTCGAAATGGAACTCAGTAGTGTTGATGTTGTCTTGATTGCGGCCACACACAATACTATTATCAAATCTGAAACAATGAATATGGATAAGGTTTAAAATGGAATTATTGATGGGAATTCCAAAGTTTAATGTAATAGACTGAACTATCACTGGTAGTATTTGAGGGTAAAAAGAATACATTCGAGAAAGCTACGTGTAAGTGCGTATTCCGTATTGGGACTAAAAGTCACCATGGCCGGTACTAACAACTCTCGAGCTTAAAAGTGACCAGAAAGAGAAACAATAGCCTACACTGAATATAACTACGGTACTCAATAAAAAATTATAGAACAGGAAACAACCCACAAAAAGAAAATCATTGCGAGTTAAAAAGCCATAGTTTTGCTCTTGGTTTCAAATTGACACAGAATTTTAGAAAATGAATATAACATACTCAAAACGTCGATATTTTACCATGACTTGTCATTGCACGATAAGGTTAGCGTCAAGTGTTTTAAAAACGAGGAGGTGCCGAAGTGGCGGCAGGTCCCTCTTGGTCAAAAAATTGAATTGTTGCACTTTGCTTGAAGTGCTTAAAGTTCAAATATTTTCGAATATAATGGTTTACCGACAGAAAAAGTTGTGAGGTACAAAAACATGCCTGATCTGCACTCGTTCGACAAATGAGATTTTTTAGTGAACCCTTACTGAGAAAAAAACAAAACGGAGAGAGAAAACAGCTGTACAGTCAACCGCCTAGCTCAGGGATAAACATACTCCGTGACTGACTAGACTACGTAACGATTGATAATCAACGCCACCAAAAATTGTCCAAAAGGAAGAATAAGATCAATTTGGTCCTACCTTTATGCCTGGGAAATACAGCCAGGCATCCACAGTTGCTCCATCCATCCGCAAAAGAGTTACACCAGACGGGATAGGGTAAAAAGGGTGTCCTCGTGAATACACCCACATTCACATGAGCATACACGAGGACATTGAAATAAAGGGGGAAAAGAGAGATCCGTAACTCGATTGACATCGTCGGTAGTTTTCCCAATGCGATGGGATGCTCTTTATCTAAATAAAAATAGAAAATGGGTTACGAAAAAAAAAGTTGACAGAAACAACAAGTCAGGAAAAGTTTAAAATGAGACCTGGGTAAACGTAAACCCTAATTATTAATAAATAGGAGAATTTAAGGTTTACATGTATTACACTGCATTGATGCAGGTAATGCAACATTAAATATCTAACATTAAAATATCTAGTAGGTCACAGGTTTAAAAAAGTGAAGGAGATCATTACCCAAGCGATGATCCTGAGATTACTGCTGATGACAGGTAAACACCTGCACAAGAAAAACTTGCATATTGTGTGGTTATGATGGCTGGCCTCAAATCTGCATAACAGAAAAACAAATAAGGTTATATAGTGCAAACAAAAACTGCCATGCATTGACAGGACACATGATAGATGATGGTCAGGAAATAACATTTCACAAAATTTAGAACAGGTTTAACTCTTCTATAGTTCCCAGTTTCCCACAATCATTCTATTTGTATTCTTAGTTTTATTTACCCGCTAAACAACATGAAGGATGACGGTTATCGAAAACAAATAAATCTATAAGAATATAAATCTGGAAAATGTCTTGTTGTCTTTTGTCTCTGACTTTTTCGAAATTTTAAACTAAACGAAAGCAGACGACACTAGTCAAATTTTCAATTTTCTTCTAATCAGCATGCTTACGATAATACGATGTCGCATGTCGATAGAAATTAGAAATGAAAATCAAACTCACCCCTCAAAATGCAATAAGGGAAAGAGAATACGTTGAGGTGAGAGAATAAGTTTAAGTTGAAATCTAAAACCATTTCTGTTTGGTATATAATTCCCCGGTAAGACCCGGCAAAGAGGGAATAAGTTTTGAGATAACGTTACGTTGTAACCAAAATCAAGTTACAACTTAAACTATCAAGTATCAACAAAACTTTTTTTTTTTTTAGTTACGATTGCGATAAAGTGTGTATAGCTAGGACCTCGTCCTAGACAACATATCGCGATATTAAAGGAAGAAAGATCTATACATAAATTTTAAAAATATCCTATATCTTAAATGATGTGGGCTTCGATCAATAGAACAGTCTGAACAGAAGTGTTGGTATATTTGATATCGCAATATTCAAGTCGATGCAAAAAAGCTAATTAAAAAAACGCATTTATTTTTGTTGTATTTTTTTTTTGTTTTGTTTTGCTTTTTAATTTCCCTGGAAAAAAAAGCAGAAAAGCATACATGTTGCATTTTAAGTTGGATAGGACATAGGACTGAGAGAAAAAAAATTATGGGATTGGATCGCAGTTCGCAATCGTTTTTTTTTTGTAGATTTCTTAGAGTTTAATTTTTTATTATTTGAAAAATTCAAAAAATATTTTCCAGAGCAATCGATTTGAATGAACCATAAAAAATTATTTTACAAAAATGTTTGAACGTTTGAACAACAGATATTTTCATGACCCAAATGGAGATTCAATGCGAAATTCAATACGTTATGAGCAAACGGGTGATGAAAAACAAGTGTTGCTTTGCTTTAAATGTAAATACATTCAAGCAAAAGTTCAAAAAACAAGACTAAGGTTCACGGGGGACATCTTGATAATAAGTGTGGACATCCTCACGTAGGCCGGTCTTTGGTTGCAATTGATAGTTCCATGTTCCAATAGTTCAGTCTTCGGACTGGATTGAGTATAAAAGAGAGTGAAAATCGACAGAACGGCACCACTTGCTGTCTGTATTACCAGAGCAACTCTTCTTGCAACAATGGCTTCTTTCAAGATCGTCCTCCTCCTCAGCGTGCTCGCTTTTGCCAGCGCTTACAAGGTATGTTCACATTTATTCTCTTTCCTTATAGTTCTATTTTCCAATATTGATGGTATATTGCCTACACTTGATAGCCTGGAACCACCACCACCACTGTCACCACCACCGTCACCACCGTCTCTGCTGATGAAGGAGATGAAGGAATCCTGAGCTCTCACGACCGCAGTGTCATCCGCAAGACCTGGGACCAAGCCAAGAAGGACGGCGATGTCGCTCCCCAAGTTCTTTACCGGTAAGTTTCCCGCATAAGACTCAAAAGTAGAATCAAAATTAATTGTGTCCGTGTAAATTCAGTTTCGTCACTGCCCACCCCGAATACCAAAAGATGTTCAGCAAGTTCGCCACTGTTCCCCAGAACGAACTTTTGGGCAACGGAAACTTCTTGGCCCAGGCCTACACCATCTTGGCCGGTTTGAACGTTGTCGTCCAGTCCCTGTCCAGCCAGGAACTTTTGGCCAGCCAATTGAACGCTCTCGGCGGAGCTCACCAGGCCCGTGGAGCCACCCCCATCATGTTCGAGGTACGTTTCCAAAACCAAATGATGAAAGACATTTTCTCAATAGCTTATTAATTTTAACTCTACAATTGAAAATGAAGCAATTCGGCGAAATCTTGACCGGAGTCCTTTCTGAAGAGCTCGGCAGCGCCTTCAACGCTGAGGCCCAGAGCGCCTGGAAAAGCGGACTCGCCGCTTTGGTTGCCGGAATCTCCAAGACCCTCAAGTAAGTCATAGATATTGATTTCACTTATATATTACAACGTAAAAAGAACAATGCCGTTTGATTTACTTGGTCAAAATTTTAAACCAACGTGTATAAGGATTTTAATAATTGCGTTTAATTCAAAGGAAATCCGAAGATTTGGTTGATCCCCAAACCAAATTGTCTGGTCACATGATCGGTGATGTTCAGAGGTCATGGGAAAACATCCGCGGGGATCGCAACGCTATGGTCTCATCCATCTTCGTCAAGTGAGTGTAATTGATTCATTTATCTATAAAATTGTTGTACAACAACAAAATTGTTGTTCAAAGGCTCTTCAAGGAGACTCCCCGCATCCAGAAATTCTTCACCAAGTTCGCCAATGTCGCTGTCGACGCTTTGGCCGGTAATGCCGATTACGAGAAGCAAGTCGCCCTCGTCGCTGACCGTCTGGACACCATGATCGCTGCCATGGACGACAAATTGCAACTTTTGGGCAACGTCAACTACATGCGCTACACCCACGCCGCCCGCAGTATTCCCCGTGGAGTTTGGGAGGTATGTCAAGACTGAATTTTGACTGTTGCATAACAATCAAACGTTCCTGCTTAACAATTATTTTCATCCTAAATTTAGGACTTCGGCCGTCTTCTCCTTGACGTTCTCAATGCTAAGAGTGTTTCTTCTGACGATTTGGACTCGTGGAAGGGTGTTTTGGCCGTTTTCGTCAACGGAATTTCTCCCAAGAAATAAATTATTGTTGTTTTAAGAACTCGCCATAATTGAAAAAGAAAAAAACTAAATGTCATCAATAAACACAAAATAATTCAGATACTGAAAAGCAACAAACAATTTGTTTCTCTATGGATCTCAGTAGTACGAGATTGGTCTCATTTCCGTTCAAATTTATGAATCTTAATCAATGACTGCATTCAATATAGAAAAGCCATCCCGTATGTTGGCATTCGAGCAAGTAAAATGTGAGGTGGCAGTCATCATGAGACATTGAGACTCAAACGCTTTGCCATATAATACGCTGAATATTACTACCGTACTCAATGCAAACTGATGGAACGAACTTAAAGTCAATAAATTCATGGGAGTTCTAGTAATGGAACACACGAAATCGCATGTATTTTAAACATCACCCCAAATTGTGATTTCAAATTTAAAAAAAGTTTTATTTCACGTTTTATGATGAACTTCTGTCAGTAAATGAAACTTTTTCGACCCGATCCCATAAAAGGACACTCTAAACTGTTCGAAACATGGGAACGCAAGTGACAGGGAGGCTGGGAGGGCTGTTTGAAATTGCCGCAGAAAGGTATTCCATATTACATTGATACTGGAATTTAGATGTAATGTGTTTAACTGTTTATCGATTACATCATTATTAAGAAAACAGGAGTCCTACTGTACTTTCAACGAAACAAAGTCGCGGGAACCGTAACAGAAGTCATTTTTAAAAGAACTGCTTTCATTAAGACTGTTGGTTTTAGTTTTGTAAACGGAATACATCACTCGTACCCCCGCTCATACCAAAACATAAACAGTGGGCGCGACAGAGTGTCTATAGTAGTATAAAACTCATGTGTACTGTCTTGTGTCTACCAAAAATACTCGAACACATTTCTATAGCCAAAGAGATGAGATAATGAAAGAAATTCAATGGCCAGGCGATTTTTTCTAGAAAATTGCGACAACAACCCCCCCCCCCCCCCCCGAAAAAAAAAAAAAATATGACCTGGGAAGTAAGTGTGCGATAAACTTTAGTTTTAAAACTCAATGTGTAATCAAGATAAATAGGCAGTTATCGAGAAAGGGTTCGCAATTTTTGATTCAAAAGCTATTAGAAAATTATACAATTGCTGGCTCTTTACAGAATGAATCTGCCCGGCTATTAATAAGAAGGACGTCATCAATACAGAGAGCGTGTGCTATTACCCAAAAACATCACGTACGTTGTTTTGCAAAATATATGCTCGTGAAATCAGTTCTGATTCCTTAAAAGCTGCACAGGATTATCTCCGGTTAGCATGATTCTAAAATGTTTAATAACTTTTTTATCGAGGAGCAAGACCCAATCGTATAGCGAATGACATTTACAACCCAAAACAAACTTCGGTTATATTGCAGTATACTCAGCAAACTGACCTTTTGATGAACCTACAGTTGCTGACTATAAGACACATACTAAGAAGTAACTTGAGTATGGGCGTAGAAAAACGACGTGATCCTCGTCACGTACGTCCCGTTCCATTCCTGCAGGTCGCTCGTCAGTCAGTTAACTGATAGTTAAAAACAGTTCAATGTTCAATAGGATGGACGAACATCTATGACGGTTTAAACCGAAAATTCTGATTGGTGACTTGAAAGTCCTCGCTAAGGCCATGTGAAACTTTTCGGAGAAAAAAAAACAGCGTCAGCAGCTAATCTCTTCAATACACTTCCACTATAAAAGAACAAGAAAATCCTCAGAAGAGCATCACTTAGCTAACTGATATTTCCAGAGCTAACTCGTCTCGCAATAATGGCTTTCAAGTTTGCCCTTCTCTTCGGCCTCGTCGCCTTCGCCAGTGCTTGCTCTCAAGCTGTAAGTTAGAAATTTCATTCATCATTCAATTTAATTCAATACCACTATGATCCATTTGCATATTCAGCCCGGAACCACCACCACCACTGTCACCACTACCGTCACCACCGTCTCTGCTGATGAAGGAGATGAAGGAATCTTGAGCTCTCACGACCGCAGTGTCATCCGCAAGACCTGGGACCAAGCCAAGAAGGACGGTGATGTCCCTCCTCAAGTTCTCTTCCGGTAAGTTTCCCGCTTAATGATTACCAAGTGGAATCAAAATTGAATTTGTACGTGTAAATTCAGCTTCGTCACTGCCCACCCCGAATACCAAAAGATGTTCAGCAAGTTCGCCACTGTTCCCCAGAACGAACTTATGGGCAACGGAAACTTCTTGGCCCAGGCTTACACCATCTTGGCCGGTTTGAACGTCGTCATCCAGTCCCTGTCCAGCCAGGAACTTTTGGCCAACCAATTGAACGCTCTCGGCGGTGCTCACCAGGCTCGTGGAGCCACCCCCATCATGTTTGAGGTTCGTTTCCAAAACCAAATGATAAAATATACAGTAAATTTTCCAATTAGCTTATTAACTTTAACTCTACAATTGGAAATGCAGCAATTCGGTGAAATCTTGACCGGAGTCCTTGCTGAAGAGCTCGGCAGCGCCTTCAACGCTGAGGCCAAGAGCGCCTGGAAGAGCGGACTCGCCGCTTTGGTTGCCGGAATCTCCAAGACCCTCAAGTAATTCATTACCAAACAAACATATTAGTTTTTCTTTTAAAAAGTTGACAAAACAGTAGGCCTTGATGCAAAGGTATCACATTTGAATTCAAAATTATCGCATCTATTTAGGAAATCCGAGGATTTGGCCGATCCCCAAACCAAATTGTCTCCTCACATGATTGGTGATGTTCAGAGGTCATGGGAGAACATCCGTGGAGGTCGCAACGCTATGGTCTCCGACATCTTCATCAAGTGAGTGATTGATTCAGTAACTTATCAAAAATTTCTAATACTAAAACAAAATTGTTGTTCAAAGGCTCTTCAAGGAGACTCCCCGCATCCAGAAATTCTTCACCAAGTTCGCCAATGTCGCTGCCGATGCTCTGCCCGGCAATGCCGATTACGAGAAGCAAGTCGCCCTCGTCGCCGACCGTGTTGACACCATCATCTCCGCTCTGGATGACAAACTGCAGCTTTTGGGTAACGTTAACTACATGCGCTACACTCACATCGCCCGTAGCATTCCCCGTGGACCTTGGGAGGTAAGTCCATGTTGAAATAATGAAATCGCGATGGTATTTTAATTCAACTCTTTCTTTCAGGACTTTGGCCGTCTCCTCGTCCAGTCTTTGGCTGCTAAGGGTGTTTCTTCTGACGATTTGGACTCGTGGAAGAGCGTTTTGTCCGTCTTGGTCAACGGAATTGCTCCCTAGATTTAAATATCTTACTGGAGTTCTCCAAAATCAATGCTCAAGCAATAATGAGGAGAAGAAAAAATTTCTGAACCGTCTGATTCTGACATTTTTTTTATTGTTATTATTTTTTTTTCCCAAATACAATTACTTAAAAAAAAGGTCTCTCAACTGTGTCTTTATTAAATCAAAATGAAATTATACTGCCTGATTTGATTGGGTTTTGTGCCTACAACATAAGACATCATCTTCAGTCTTTTCTGAGTTTCTGAAATTTCTAGCTCAACCGAAAATCAAAATTGCAGCTATCTATATTTCGTTTGTAATCAATACGATTTCAAGAATTTGTTCCACTCCGGTTTAATTTAATCGTTTTTCAGCTACCGTCTTTGTCCCAACAACTTGAACTAGTATGACAAGCCATAGCTAGTGCTTTACATGTATTAAATGTTTCCTCATGAAATACAATCCAAACGCCAATGAATGGACCATTGGTAAATACAACACTGTTGTTGTTTGTTTTTTAACCAACAAACCAAGCTTGGGACTTGCAAGACATGACGAGAAGATAATAAAGTTCCACCCAATTCAAAAATCAAACGAAATCCCCTTTATATCTTATGCTACTTACTAATAAAAACATCAATAAACCCCATGTTATGTGTCCGACACGAGCTACTATAACTGGACAAAGTTACAGAGTTCTATAACTTTGTACCAATTGTACAGCGCTGCCATTAATCAAATTAGCTACAAGATTGCATCTTCATCTGTCGATCGAAACAGTTCAGCAGAAGACCGAGTTTATATCCTTAATCGACGAGTACCCAACTACAACACATTAAATGCTACTCAGTGAATATAAATCTCAACTGAAACTTGAAAAAGGAAACGAATCTAAGCGTCCATGACCCCACCCCTGACACTGACGTAGACCATTTTTTTTTCCCGGCCAATAAAGAATGATCTGGAAAACAAAAATCGACTGCTGACACGTAGCCTACTCAAATTAATGACGCTGATGCGTTTGTTTCAAATCCTCCCGCAGCGTATAAATACGGGGACAACTTCAGTTTCGAGCCCCCGTCATTTGTTTCAGTGAGCGGTTCTTACATCAACGCGGTTGCGGACCATTCCGCCCCGGTTGTTGGCTGTAACGTTTGTAGTTAATGTTACCCAACAGCTGCAGTTTTTCGTCCATGGCGGAAATGATGGCGTCCAGTTGCCATCCTCTTCGTCAAGTATAACAATTTCAGAAAACGTAAGGATAAGACACATTTCTCGTGAGCAAGTTAATCAGTTAAAGTCATTCGTTATGGTTGAAGGCATCGTCAAGGAGAGAGAGACCCCCTTAATTTTGCTCAAATGTTCGGTGGGGAAGAAACGGCGAATTCAACAATCGAATCGCTCGCAGGAGGACTTCATGATTTCCGCGATTGACGAGAAACTGCAGCTGTTGGGTAACATTAATTGCGCTACGGTCAACAACCGAGTAGAATGAATCTTGAAAGAGTTGAGGTAAGAGACAGATCCAAATACAAATAGATGGGCAATTATTCTGTACATTAGGAAACGTTTCTTTTACTTTGCAGGAATTTGGCCGTTTTCCCCCAACACTGGACCGATTTGAGCATCGAGGGTGTCTCGCGCGTCTGTCTATCTGGACTGAAGAGGAACGTTCTGATCATGTTATACTTTTGGCGGAGAAGATGGCGGAATATTTTGTTGACAAATTTGTTAAATGAAAGTTCGGTGAATTCTCATTTGAGGGCATCTTTCAATACAGAATATCAGATAAGACGGCCGCACAATATTATTGTCAGTCAAACGAAAGCTATATTTAGAGAAGTTTCTTGTGGCAAGGAGAGTTAAACAAGACGAAAAATAGCCTAACGATAAACTATTGGAGATAATGAAGGGGAGTTTCCAACAAAAATGGTGTACTTTTCCTATCGGAAAACACCATGCACACTCTAGGTCTATTAAGGCGATATCGACACCGACCCAAAATCAAAAGATGTATACGGAATATATTAAGTCGGTTTTCATCCGACACGTGCAGTATCATAACATATCATATTTTGGATCGATTCAAAAATCGATTTAGTCGATGGATAAATATGATGACTGGGCAAATAGGAAGGGACATAGCGGCCACAGAAAAGAGGTAATCGAATCCTGAATGACATTTGAACTTGGGGGAAATGTTTCTGTGTTGTGTACTTCGCCAAGTTTCTTGGTTAAGAAAAAGAGGAAATATCAATCTAGTCGATCATCCTTTGACCCTAATGTCATGCGAACCACAACTTAATGAAACTTCAGACGATAAAAACAAAACGTGACTAGTGTCACGTACTACGGCAATAAGTGAAATAAAATTTCTTGCAATTCTGACTGAGTGATTTTCAAGCAACAAAAAGCAAACAATCATCAAACTCAATCTTTGAAAAGCAGAGCAAAATGATGAAAGCAAAAATTCCTTTCTGAAAGGCGGAAAGAAAATAATAATGAAAAAAAAATGCAAGAACACAAATTCATAACTAACAGTTGGTTTAAATAGGCAAGCGGCAAAAAGGCACCTATTGCAAAATCCCTTACAGCAAAACCGAATGCGTGAAAGCAAGTGCGAATGAGGTCATCGAGAAACGTATTCATTGAACCGTAAACAAAACAAACCGTCACGAGACAAAAAAAATTATTTCGAAAAATGTAGGCTCCATCAAACATAGATTTGATGGAACTCACCGCACAAGGCTAGACAACCGGTTTAATTCAATTTGCTGACATCTGATTTTAGTGGAGAAACGGTTGATTTATTACCCAAGGACCATGTTGAACCCAAGTTTTAAAAAAATATCAGCCATCAACATCGAAGTTAAACAAACATGAACTCCCAAAGTAAAACGTGGTCGACATCACGTACATCTTTTTCCAGCATAGGCTGTCTGGTTAAAAAACAAGACTGGTAGTCAATAGTTCAACCCCCAAGTATGCTACCGCTTAGGCTTGTTGTCATGCGGTTATCGCGTGAAACGGAGATTCCCTATCTCGGAATTCTCAGAACCTACTTCCTCAAGCCCAGTTCGGTATATAAGAGCGGTGGAAATCCTCAGAAGAGCATCACTTAGCTGACTGATATTTCCAGAGCTAATTCGTCTCGCAATAATGGCTTTCAAGTTTGCCCTTCTCTTTGGCCTCGTCGCCTTCGTCAGTGCTTGCTCTCAACAAGCTGTAAGTCAACAATTAAAGTTGAAAATTTTATTTAAATTAAATCTACATACTTAGTAAATAATCCATACGAATATCTTTAGCCTGGAACCACCTTGACCACCGTCACCACCACCGTCACCACCGTCTCTGCTGATGAAGGAGATGAAGGAATCCTGAGCTCTCACGACCGCAGTGTCATCCGCAAGACCTGGGACCAAGCCAAGAAGGACGGCGATGTCGCTCCCCAAGTTCTTTACCGGTAAGTTTTTCCGCATAAGACTCAAAAGTGGAATCAAAATTAATTTGTACGTGTAAATTCAGCTTCGTCACTGCCCACCCCGAATACCAAAAGATGTTCAGCAAGTTCGCCTCTGTTCCCCAGAACGAACTTTTGGGCAACGGAAATTTCTTGGCCCAGGCTTACACCATCTTGGCCGGTTTGAACGTCGTCGTCCAGTCCCTGTCCAGCCAGGAACTTTTGGCCAGCCAATTGAACGCTCTCGGCGGAGCTCACCAGGCCCGCGGAGCTACTCCCATCATGTTCGAGGTTCGTTTTCAAACCCAAATTCAAAATAATACTTCCAAGTTGTTAGCCTTTTAACTTAAACTGAAAATTGAAAAATGCAGCAATTCGGCGAAATCTTGACCGGAGTCCTTGCTGAGGAGCTCGGCAGCGCCTTCAACGCTGAGGCCAAGAGCGCCTGGAAGAGCGGACTCGCCGCTTTGGTTGCCGGAATCTCCAAGACCCTCAAGTAAGTCATCGACATTGATTTCACTTATTACAACGAAAAAAGAAAAATTCCGTTAAATTTCTTGGTCAAAACTTTAATTTAACGAGTATAAGGATTATAACAATTGCATTTAATTTAAAGGAAATCGGAAGATTTGGTCGATCCCCAAACCAAGTTGTCCGGTCACATGATCGGTGATGTTCAGAGGTCATGGGAGAACATCCGTGGAGGTCGCAACGCTATGGTCTCCGACATTTTCATCAAGTAAGTGATTCATTTCACCAATCAAAAATCTCTAATACTAAAACAACATTGTTGTTCAAAGGCTCTTCAAGGAGACTCCCCGCATCCAGAAATTCTTCGCCAAGTTCGCCTCTGTCGCTGCCGATGCTCTGCCCGGCAATGCCGATTACGAGAAGCAAGTCGCCCTCGTCGCCGACCGCGTTGACACCATCATCTCCGCTCTGGATGACAAACTGCAGCTTTTGGGCAACATCAACTACATGCGCTACACCCACACCGCTCGCAGCATTCCCCGTGGAGCTTGGGATGTGAGTTAAACAAAAGATAACTTATTTGATCGCATTCTAATTCAACTCTTTCTTTCAGGACTTCGGCCGTCTCCTCGTCCAGTCTTTGGCTGCTAAGGGTGTTTCTTCTGACGATTTGGACTCGTGGAAGAGCGTTTTGTCCGTCTTGGTCAACGGAATTTCCCCCAAAAACTAAACTTGTCGACCTTTGGTTCTCTTCTCAAGAAGTTTCAAAGGAAAGACAAATTTCGTTATTTTGTTTAATTTTGTTTTGGTCTTACAATAAAAATCAGTAAAAAAAAAATCATCTAGTTCCTTTTTTTTCCAACACTGTTATTATTGCAAAATTTGGTTTTTTATTCAAATATTAAAAGTTGGAAGTGCACTGATTCTATCACAAGTGTCATAGACGGATAAGCAGGCCCAATTTTTGCATTGAGACCTACACAAGCATCGCCCAACAAAACCTTCTGTTCTAACAAGTTCCAATGTTACATATATCAAAATAAAAACGGTATACAAGCTTCTAATTGAGTCGTTATAGTTCCTGTCACTATGAACGCCTCCCACGTTTCTAAGAAGAATTTAAAAAAAGGAAAAAAAAAAAACAGGAAGAGAAGAAAAAAAACATCAAAGATGTCGACTATTACTACAGTGTACTTGTTTTGCTTCCTTGTTTGACTTTTAACCTCTCTTTTTCAAGGCTTCGAGATGCATGTTATAAACCGCCATCTCATCTATCAGTATACTCGTGTAGAGGTTGCATTTGCCGAAAGAAGGAAAACCCAAGATCGATTTCTCAAGTTGGAAGACTCAAAACTTGAGCGATTGCATCCAGGAAATTTGTCCGTCCAGCATATATTTACCCGCTTTTACTGATTTTTTTTTTCTAAGTTAAAAAATCAGTTAAAAGAAAAGATTCGTTTAAAAAAAATTATTCCACCATATGCTGTAGACGGTCACTGAGGATGAGCAACACGATTCCTTCCTGTTTCGTAAAGTTCCGTTTAACTCCTATCGAAAACAGAGTAAAACCGTAAACACAGCATCATGTTTATTTACTTCAAGGGTGAACGGATGCGTCAGTGGAAGACCGGCACAATCCATCAGAAAAATTTCAAACTCACAGCTGAAACCCATTTAAGTGTTCGCAAGATAACCACAAAACATGCGCAACGGATTTCAACGGAACATGTATCATCACGTAGGCCGTGTTTCGACTAAGTAAATAACCTTGAATATCGCGACTAAACACAACAAATTTAATTTTACAAGCGATCATATCAGGGGTATATAAAGCGCTGCAAATTCAGACAGAAGGCAAACAGTTAGCTTCTGGATGCTATACAACAGAACAACCTATTGCAGCAGCATGCAGATCCTCACACTCGCTCTCTTCTTTGGCACAATCGCCGCCACAAGCGCTTGCGCTAACATGGCTATGGTAAGTTTAACCTAATACATTTTCCCGCAAAAAAAATTTAAAGTCTTGAACGTCATTGGTAAAATCAAATTATTTACATTTTAGCCCGGTAAAACTTCATATGCGATCGCTATGTCTATTATGACGACAGAAGATGATGAAATGGGGTCAGGACTTCTTAGCACTCAGGAACGCGCTATCATTCGCACAACTTGGAATAAGGCCAAAAAAGATGGAGATGTCGCACCCAAGCTCCTTTCCAAGTATGAATCGAATCCTAATAGAAATTAAATCAATCAAGACTAACATCAAACGTTGATTAACCCAGATTTCTCAAGGCTTATCCCGAATACCAGAAGAAATTCAGCAAGTTCGCTGATGTCCCTCAGTCAGATTTGTTAAGCAATGGAAACTTCTTGGCTCAGTCCTACACCATCTTGGCCGGTTTGAACGTCATTGTCCAGTCCCTGTCCAGCCAGGAGCTGATGGCCAACCAATTGAACGCTCTTGGTGGTGCACATCAACCCCGAGGAGTTACCACTACTATGTTTAAGGTGATTCACGAATTTTTTTTCAACGATAATACCGGTACGTCGTATTCAAATAACGGATTTGAACTTTAGAAATTCGGGGTCATTCTTATTCAAGTTCTCGAAGAAGAAATCGGAAGTGCAATGACAATCGATGCCAGACAGGCTTGGAAAAATGGAATTCATGAATTGATTGGTGGCCTATCACAGACTTTAAAGTGAGTAGCTTCAACATGCCTAAAAACAATCTTGTAATTATAACCATTGCATTGAAGGAATCCAGAAGATTTGCCTGATCCCCAAACTCGACTGACCCCCCAACAAATCAAAGAAGTCCAGAGTACGTGGGCATCAATGAGAGGCGATCGCAACTCAATCGTTTCTGCCATCTTCATCGAGTAAATAGCACAATAAATTCAAATAAAACGCACAATTCATCACAGTAGAAATAACTTACGAAATATTATAAATGGACAGGCTCTTCAGAGAGAATCCTCGCTCTCAGAAATACTTCGCCAAATTCGCCAGTCTACCCTTGGAGTCTTTGATTAGCAACACCGATTTCAACCAACAAGTTGCACTCGTCGCCAACCGCCTAGATACAATTATCTCGACCATGGGAGATAAACTGCAACTGTTGGGTAACATCAATTATATGAGATACAGCCACGAGCAGCGCATCTATTCTCCGAGAAACGCTGTCCGAGATCGCTTTGAGGTAGGCCTACATTATCCTTCTGTTTTTGTTTTTACCATATAAGGAGACGAAACAAAAATTCAATAACATAAATTTATTTCGCAGGACTTTGGCCGTCTTCTGCTAGACACTTTGATTGCAAAGGGTATCGCTGGTGACGATCTAGACTCGTGGAAAAGCGTTCTGAAGATTTTTATTGATGGAATCGCTCCCGAGCAATGAAAACCTATGTGGACGTTAGCAAGAATTAATTGAATGATAGCCTATTAGAATTATCGCTCAGAAACTGTCTTATATCGTGTTAAAAAAAAAGTTCATAGAATGTTATATTTTGTGATTCAACATCTGTCCTGTTGCAGTGAATACGTGCCTTTTTTAAAATGTGCAATGTACAGATTTCGTTGATCGATAAACTGCACACATCTGTGTTCTAAAATGCAACAAATTGAAATTTACTTGTAACGATTCTAGGAAAACTAGCAAAATAAAGCTTTTAATTTGAAATATTAAGTTGCCACACGGCAGCTGGTGATTCTTGTAAACAAGCGCACAGAGATGAAACTGAAACTGAGAATGATGCGAACGAGTTCATGGATACATTTTGTAAACAGAAATCAATGGCAATCTCGAATAAACTGGAAATGCGAGACGCCAAGAAAACATAACACTTGATGACTAAACTTTTGCTTCGAACGACGCTCAGTAGTATTTCAATGAAAATCTTCTTACAGACAAGTAACGCACAACAAGATAAGGAAAAAAGCTCTACTAACTTCCCGTTAGCAAGAAAAATTAAAAATTTTACATCTTATGTTGCAAAAATCGGAAAAATCGTCAACACAATAGAAACAATTGTTTAATGAATGGTTTTAATATATCATCTGCTCCATTAAAACACCATAAAACGCAAAAATTGCTTTGGTGTAAGCTGAATAAAAGAATATTCGCTCGAATCATCAGATCAGAAAATGAAAACAACTTTCGACCTGATTGTTCGCGAACCTTCTAGAACTCGATTCAAATTCTTACAGATGTCAACAAAAGCAGTTTTTGTTTAAAAGCTAAAATTTAAACTAGTATGTGCAGATGGTCACGCACACACTTTCCCACATGTGTACTGTTCTAACATCTTCGGTCAATGATCAGTAATGCCGGTTCAAAGGGCATAGTGAAATATGGCCGCAACGGAACAAAAAAAGAATTTTCATTGGTTAGACGCAGACATCGCGTGTCCCATATCACAACTTTTTACAACATTTTACAAAAATAAATTTATCAGCAAAATCCTTAAGGCAAATTTTACTATAAAAGAACGTGAAAATATTCAGAAGAGCATCACTTAGCTGACTGATATTTCCAGAGCTAACACTTCCAGCAACCATGGCATTCAAGCTTGCTCTTCTTTTCGGCCTCGTTGCCTTCGTCAGTGCTTGCTCACAACAAGCTGTAAGTTAGACATTCAAATTTTTAATTAAAAGGTTAAATCAAAACAACTTTGACCCATTTGAATTTTTAGCCCGGAACCACCTTGACCACTGTCACCACCACCGTCACCACCGTCTCTGCCGATGAAGGAGATGAAGGAATCTTGAGCTCTCACGACCGCAGTGTCATCCGCAAGACCTGGGACCAAGCCAAGAAGGACGGCGATGTCGCTCCCCAAGTTCTTTACCGGTAAGTTTCCCGCTTAAGGATTACCGAGTGGAATCAAAATTGAATGTGTACGTGTAAATTTAGCTTCGTCACTGCCCACCCCGAATACCAAAAGATGTTCAGCAAGTTCGCCACTGTTCCCCAGAACGAACTTTTGGGCAACGGAAACTTCTTGGCCCAGGCTTACACCATTTTGGCCGGTTTGAACGTCGTCGTCCAGTCCCTGTCCAGCCAGGAACTTTTGGCCAGCCAATTGAACGCCCTCGGTGGTGCTCACCAAGCCCGTGGAGCTACTCCCATCATGTTCGAGGTTTGTTTTCAAACCCAAATTCAAAATAATATTTCCAAGTTGTTAGCCTTTTAACTTAAACTGAAAATTGAAAAATGCAGCAATTCGGTGAAATCTTGACCGGAGTCCTTGCTGAAGAGCTCGGCAGCGCCTTCAACGCTGAGGCCCAGAGCGCCTGGAAAAGCGGACTCGCCGCTTTGGTTGCCGGAATCTCCAAGACCCTCAAGTAAGTCGGCCATTAATTTCACTTTTGAAAATAAAACAAAAGAACCGCACCACAACGCAAGTGAAAGACCAAACAAATTCAAACTCAAGCATTTATAAGAGTTAAAATTATTGCTTTGAACTTGAAGGAAATCCGAAGATTTGGCTGATCCCCAAACCAAATTCACTGGTCGCCAGATCCGTGACGCTCAGAGGACCTGGGAGAACATCCGTGGAGGACGCAACGCTATGGTCTCATCCATCTTCATCAAGTGAGTGATTGATTTGCATATCAATAAAAATTGTTCCAACTCAACATAAACATTGTTGTTCAAAGGCTCTTCAAGGAGACTCCCCGTGTCCAGAAATACTTCGCCAAGTTCGCCAATGTCGCTGTCGACGCTTTGGCCGGTAATGCTGATTACGAGAAGCAAGTCGCTTTGGTCGCCGACCGTCTGGACTCCATGGTCGCTGCTTTGGACGACAAACTGCAGATTCTCGGCAACATGAACTACATGCGCTACACCCACGCCGCCCGTAGCATTCCCCGTGGAGTTTGGGAGGTATATTACAAGTTTTATTTGCCGCAATTGCCAACTTTTCTTATTAATTCGACCTTTTTTCTCCTATCACAGGACTTCGGCCGCCTTATTTTTGACGTTCTCAGCTCTAAGGGTCTCTCTGCTGACGAGTTGAACTCATGGAGGGGTGTTTTGGGCGTTTTCCTCAACGGAATTGCTCCCAAGAAATAAATTTGCTCAAGTCTTTTTACCCAAATAAGGTTACAATGTTGGAAATGATTCAAATAGATTTTTTTGAAATACAATTACTTAATTAGTCCACAAAAATTTCTCTCTTCATTGTAAAATGATTTTAAATTATTAAAAAAATACTCGTGTTACTACTGCAACTTTAGTGTCGAGCTGAAATTTCTGATTGGTAGAATCATCGACTGGTCAATAAATAACGGGTTTAAATTTTAAATATTCGTCTATAAACATTTGTTATCCTCTCTTTCCTGCTTTGTATTAAAATTGAAAATGCCATAAAAGAAAAAGTAAATGAAATACAGACAAAAATTTCGCCCCGCTCAAAAATAGTTGTTTCCACGGACTCGTTTGAATCAGTTCGGCTTGGGACACGAAAAGAAAATGAGTTTAAATTATAACATTAATACGCATTAATAAGCGGCAAGTGTCTATTGATAAATTATTCAGCAGTGCTGAGTAATCATAAAAACTTTACATTTCAAGGTAATATAAACCTTACACATTTCAATATCAATCTCTTGATATTGAAACAAAGTTAGCGAAAGATCTCAAAATAAAATGAGGCCGACAAGCGAAATAATTGTTTGCGACAACAACAAGCGAAATCTTGACGTAGGCGTATAACTAGGCATATTTTTTCGACCTCTGCGCGGTCAAAAGACTGCAAAAACAATAAAGAGGGAATTATTTTAAATACTTCAGTTAAAGTTGGAAAAATAAAAACAAAAAACAATTCTTTGACAGAAAAAACATGTTAGCCGGCCTTCGGTCGACCCGTACAAGGATGACACGAGACTTCCTCGTAGTGACATAGTCCATTTTTCAGCCAAGCAAACAAGCGGCCGGCAACCAGATAAAAGTTCAAAGGATAAAAAGATAATCATCAACAGCCAGACACACGTGCTATTTTAAGATCAATTTCGGCTCTACATCGTCACGTAGGCTATGTTTACAGCCAAGAAGGCACAACAACAGAGGTCAAACGTTCTACTCAGCTAGTATTTAAGGGACGGTAATTCAGTAAGAAGGCATCAGTTGGCTGTCTGAACACATTTCAAGCTAAACGCATCTTCCAAACATGCAGGTCCTCTCCCTCGCTCTTTTCATCGGCATCGTCGTCGCTGTCAGCGCTTATGCGGTAAGTAATTCATTTAAAAACAAAACTGGTATCGTTTAGATGCAGTTTGAGACAACACAAAATTCAAATTGGAAATTAAATAATCAACCCCTTTTTTTCTTATTTCAGCCTGGCACCAAGGTAACCACTGTGACCACCAGCGTCACCACCGTTACTCTTGACGAAGAAAGTACCGGCATCCTCAGCTCTCACGAACGCAGCATCATCCGCAAGACCTGGGATCAGGCAAAGAAAGATGGTGATGTCGCTCCTCAAGTTCTTTACCGGTATGTTTTTCAACCCAATTACAAAATAAACTTTTCAAAAGCTATTCTTTAAATTAACATAAAATTCGCCTTCAGCTTCATCAAGGCCCACCCCGAATACCAAAAGAAATTTAGCAAGTTCGCTGATGTTCCTCAATCCGAATTGTTGAGCAACGGAAACTTCTTGGCCCAGGCTTACACCATCTTGGCCGGTTTGAACGTCGTCATCCAGTCCCTGTCCAGCCAGGAACTTTTGGCCAATCAATTGAACGCTCTCGGCGGTGCCCATCAACCCCGCGGTGTTACCCCCGCCATGTTTGAGGTAAGTTTCTGGATTAATGAACTAAAAGCTCGACGGTTGTTAAATAATAACACAAATTGGGTTGAAAAAATCAAAAGGAATTCGGTGTCATTGTTGAACAAGTCCTAGAGGAAGAGCTCGGTAGCACCTTCAACGCTGAGGCCAGAGACGCCTGGAAGAACGGAATCCGCGCATTGGTCGGTGGAGTTTCAAAAACCCTCAAGTGAGTATTTGCCCAAATAAAAAAAACCCGAAGAAATCGTTTAACCTAATTGTCTGAAAATATGAAGGAACCCAGAGGATTTGATCGACCCCCAAACTAAACTGACCCTCCACCAGATCCGCGATGTCCAGAGAAGCTGGGAAACCATCCGCAATGACCGCAACGCCATGGTCTCTTCCATCTTCATCAAGTGAGTGAATTTAACTTTCAATCAAAAAGCAGTTTCAAATATCAAATCAATTTGTTTTGCCAAAAAAAAGGCTCTTCAAAGAGACTCCTCGCATCCATAAGCACTTCGCCAAGTTCTCCGGAGTCGCCGTTGATGCCCTGTCTGCCAACGGTGACTACAACCAACAAGTCGCTCTCGTCGCTGACCGTCTGGACACTATCGTCTCTGCTATGGATGACAAACTGCAACTTCTGGGCAACATCAACTACATGAAATACAGCCACATCAAGCGTGGAATTGCCCGTCAAACTTTCGAGGTAAGATCAATCTCACGCTGAAAGAAAACAAGAAATCATTTCAAAATGCGCGCTATAATTTGTCAGGATTTCGGCCGTCTGTTGATGGACGTTTTGGGCGCCAAGGGTGTCTCCTCCGACGATTTGGACTCATGGAAGGGCGTTTTGACCGTTTTCGTTAACGGAGTTTCTCCCAAGAACTAAGAAGCTCTTCGATTTGTTTGGGACATGTTTTAGCTGAAAAAATATCATTCCACGCGGTTTCTGTTTCAATACACTTTTATAACGACACAAAAGTTTACTTCATTAACTGTAATAATAAGGTTCTTTAAGCACAATGCTGGTGCGTCAAAGGATACAAATATGATCAAGATAAGCATTAGCGTTTTTTTAGCGGAACGCAAACCATTATCTCGGGTCATTCAAATTCAAGGGTAATGTCAACAGGCAGCCGAAAGAAATGGCAAAGTCATCGTTGGTTCTTCAAAGAGAATGAATGAAGCGTTCGATTATCAAAAGTTCGTTGACTTTAGAACGATGTAAACAGGCAAATTATTCTCAATCGACAGGGGATATGACAGTTATTTGATGGACATTTGTCTTTTTGAGATTCGAGAATATCGTGCGAATTTAAGGATTGACTTGTATCCGGTCAAAAACGGAAGAACAGAGAATACGGAAACGGTCCGAATTTTCCATTTACAATGGGTGGGAAACTCAACTAATAAATTCCCACACAAAAATTTGTGAACGAATCAGAAAATGGAATTAGATACCGTTGGCAAACTGATCTACTCCCATTAAAAAATAATCAATACAATGAGAGAATAAAAATAGTTCAAATCGAGCTTTATATAAGGGGGTAATCGGAGCTGTCGAGCCATCAGTTGCCGTTTGCTCAACAGTCTCGCCAGACCCAACTCACAGAGGAGTAAAATGAAATCACAAGTAATCAATTGGCCATGCTTTGCGCTAGTATTAATCGGCTTTCACATGACAAATGTCGACTCGGTGGCCGTTGGCCAACCGGGCCATTTTCACCGTCAACAGAAACGGTCAGTTCTTTCGCTTCCTCGAAGTATTTTCAAAGTTACCGGCGAGATCATCGTTCCTGTGCTGTCGCTCATCAATCAAACCAACACTTATCTTTGGTTCGACTTCCCGTCAACCTGGCCCGTACCGAACAACAACAACCTCAACACTTTGTACAACAGTTTCGGCCGTCTCAAAGAGAAAGGTATCGAGGTGGACGAAGAATTCGTCGACGAACAACGAGCCAATCAGGAAAGAAGATCCCTCTATCAATACATCGAAGGATTTTTCCAAAAGTATAAAAAAGCAATTTGTCTCAAAAGTTGAATAAATAACATTTACTTGATTTCTAATCGTCAGCTTTGGAGTCAACGGCACAGCCTGCGTGCTCCGAGCTATTTGCGAGATGTCTGAAGCGCCACTTTCCAGCAACGGACTTTTGGGAAAACTCGTCGAACTTGTTTTAACGTAACGAAAAATTGTTAAAACAAATTTGACATTTCTACAGAATTAAATAATAATATAAAACAGGCCTAGCCTGATGAAAATGCCTGCCAAGATGGAGCCCTATTTTGGGGAGAACCGATTCAAGCGTTCAGGAGATTTAAATGTACACGATGACGTCATCTTGCAAGATTTGGACTTTGTTGCGGCACCTGTCGAAGATGAGTACACGCAAGCTTATCGCCGAGGAAAGGATGGCTCTTGTTGGAGTCACTACGCAAACTGTCCAATTAACGTATTCAAAATGTTGAGTTTGTAAGTGGCAAAGGAAAATTTTTGCACGTGATTAGCATTTTACGATTATGAGCTCACCAATCAAAAACCAACCCTGAATCAAAAACAGTTCTATTCATATTTATTTTTAGTGTTTGCTAACACGTGAAATCAAGATTTAGATAAATACACGGGTAATTTGCCTGACAAAAACGTTCGCACTGGAGATTCGTAAAATTCGAAAAATAAAAGTCATTTTCAACGTTATCTCCTTCAAAATAATTGCTCTAATCAAAGTCATAAAATCAATTGCACAAAAATGCTTTGTTCTCACTAACGACCAAAAACCCACCAAAAAATCACCACGTGAAAGGGGAAGGGAAATTTTGTTTTTTCGACTTACTACTTTTTGATGACTTAATTGGCAGCTGCTAACGACTGGTGACAGGTAGGCCCTCCACGAAGTGATGTTATAGCACAGTAAATTAGTCATTGTTTGCCATTGAGAAACATGGATTGTTTTTGAGAGTTTGGGTCTGATGCAGCAAAGGGTGAGTCACGATCCCGGAGAAAAATGTTGAATAAAAGTTTGAATTGAAACGTTTGTACGACACATTTATTCCACCACACTGAAAGCGACAGATTCAATTGTCAACTTTGTCAAATTGTAGAATAACTGGTGAGAATTCAGAGCACGACCATTTTTATAACTTCCACCGCCAACGAGTTCCAACGTCTAATGAAGTGGAAAGGGTGGGAAACGTTCTTTTGTTTCTTAGCGGCGAGCCGGCGACATTGCAATTTTACTAATCGTCGTCTATAAATATCGGTATTATTGGTACTTTAAATTTGAAAAATTTTATTAACTAATAAAAGTTTTCTTCTATCTACCCTGGTAATATGGGGGAGGGGGGCTGGATTTAATCGATAAAAACAACAAAACATGTAGCCTACACAATACCAAAGCTCCTCACAGAGTCAGAAAACGTTTCCAATAATCAAAAAGACAAGTAGGAGAAGAGTCAACGTCTATTTCTGTAAAAAGTTAACTCATGTGACAATATTCTACTGCCACTCTATTCCCCTTCCATTATCAAGATAACGATCGATAACGATCACATTATCTTGGAAAGCAACAAATAATAATGCGGTATTATCTGGATTAGATAAATAAGGGACACGATTTCTGCTGCTACAATTTAATTTCCGCGTACTGTTGCTATTTCAACTGCTTAATAGAATCGGGTCAATTTTTTCAAAATGTTTGAAAAGAAAACTAGAAAAATTCCTAGGGAGAAACGCATCGACATGTTTTCAATGTACAAATTGAATATACTTCCGGTTAACCTCCGAAAAATCCTTCCGGTTAACAAGTCAACTCGTCCACTCGACCCGTTATATATTCGTCTACACTGATGTGAGTTCCGAGTCACATTTCCCAAGACGATGGACATCCGCTGGAATTCCAAGATAACTCAATAATGTGTCATGCAACATTACCTTTGCTGCGACATCAATTTCCCGCGGGAGAGACACTGTAACGGGCACATTGGCCGTCATCCAAAAGTAAACAATGTATTGCTTTGCACGGGAATCAGGAAATCATATTCCAAATCATTGAACTTTCGTAACTTCCTCCTTGCTGCTGCACAATGTGCGTCCGAAATGTATAAGAAGGCCCCGTTTCTCCATCGAGTATCTTCAGTCACTTCCTAGGAATTTTCAACTACACAGGAATGACGGGCGTCCGGATCGGATTGATGCTGACGGTTGGCGTCTTAGTCTTCGCTTCCTTTTACGACTCGTGTCTATCCGATACACAAATGGCAACCGATCGATTTGTTGACGATCTTTCGATAGTCGAATTACCTGAAGCCGGAATGATGTACAGCGGAACGGGCCATCAGCAGCAACCGGTCGAGCGGAAATCTCGCCGGATTAAGCGATCCTCTTGGTCTTTGCCACCCAACACTAGCACCAGATTCTTGTTCGATCTCATCATGCCCATCACCCCTCTCAACAACTCTTTCAGCTTTTTGACTTTCGATTTGGTTTACCGCTTCGTTTTGCCCACCTACAAAGACCTCAACAACCTGTACAGCACGCTGGGCAGGCTGGATACCAACAATCTCGAGGGAGAAATGGACGAAAGTCAAATAGATTTCGAATTCTTCGAAGAACAAAGAGCCAATCACGAAAGACGATCTGTCTATCAGCACGCTCAAGGCGTCTTTGAAAAGTATGTGTAGACACATTTAAATGCAAATCAATTAAATTTATGCCGATTTGTTTGTTTTCACAGTTTAGGATTTGATGGCCAGACATGTTTACTTCGTGCTATATGTGAAATGGCCGAAGCTCCGCTAGCCCATCATGGGCTTTTAGGCAAAATCATCGATTTGATATTCACGTAGATATTTTCCATTCGATTTCACTTGAAATTATTTAAATAAAGTTGTTGTTGATATGTTTCAGGCCAAGTGTGTTGAAAGTACCAAAATCTATGGAGCCTTACCTCAGTGGCAACCGGATCCGAAGAGATGCGACAAACATTCCGGAATTGGAAGTGCTCCAGAAACCGGTGGAAGATGATTACACTGACGCCTATCGCGCCGGTAAAGAAGGAAAATGCTGGACACGTTACTACACTTGCCCAGTATCTATTTTCAAACTTGTGAACATGTTTTGAAAGGAACACCACACAGTATTTATGTTAATTTTTGCCAATCGACGTTACAAACAAAATCAAAAACCAAATCAAAAACAAATCTAAATCAAACATTTTCATGTTCCAATTATAATGCTAATGTCTATTTATTTCTTAATAATATTAATAAAGAAATTTAAAACTAGATACTTTTCTGATTTCTCTTATACATGACATCAATTAATTTAATCAGCGGAAACATTATAAATGCAACGTCACTTCTGATTTTCCAAAAATAAAGCTAACAAGGCAAGACACATGTCGGGCTGTTCAATCGAAAGGAAAGCGAACGACGAAGTTGAATGTTTGACATTTCACAAATGTTAACACGCTCAAGACAATAAGCTCCTAGAGATTTAAAGCATACAGGCTTGTACATCGGAAACTGCTATAATAATACGTAATGTATACAATACATCATTAATAAAGTTCAAAATACTAACCACCTTAATTCATGAACAAAAAAGAAAGGGAAAATCAAATCAACCAAAAACAAATAACAATTAGAAGAAATTTTGGTGAAAGGAACTCAAAAATTCAACAAGTAACCAGGACATTGAAAACAAGGACTATGACAACATCATATTCTTATAAGTATATGTGCGTTAGCCTCATTATTGAATCACAACCGAGAGTGAATGATGGTACGTTACTCTTTGGGAATTTCACGTACCTACTTCCGAGAGACGGGCTCTTTGGACCTTTAGCCATTTGGTAAATATTTAGTGCAGAGCAAAGGCAATTTGTCGTCGAGTCTCTTTTTCCTCAAGTTTTCAAACAAAAGCTTTCACAGTTTACACAAATGCAATTACAGCAACAGACAATACTATACACTAGTAGGGTGATAACTTGATAATTATGACATTTGCGATGTGATAAGTGACTTCCTTCAAATAAATAAATAAAGGTATACTTCACCAGCTACGACCAATTAAACCAACTACGTCTAGTTGGGGTAGCCACTTCTGGCTGATCGGCATCTACTGGTGATGAAATGGGGGAAGCGACCACAGTCGGCTGATGCAATACTTTTTCGTTGGTGACAGTGTGCATTTCATTTTCGTATTTTCGAACGTCCTTCTCCGTCATGTTGAACCATTGATCCAGCCAAGCGACGGCTTGCCGGTGGCCGACTAGCAGGATTTCGCGAATGGCCCGGTGGACGTAGTCTTCAACTTTGGTTTGGAGACCCCAGACCTCGAAGCAGACTGAAACCACCTTGTAAGAGCACATCATTGGTTGGAAATCACTTTTCATCCAATCTTGTGCAAGAGGGCCTCTTCCAGTCATCTCCGACTTCCATGTTTTCAAGTCCTCCTCTGCTTTGTAATGCTTCGGGCTAATATCGTCGTAGGCGATGTCAATGAAATCCACTTCTCGTGCACTCAGCTGGCCCTCATTGAGATTTAAAGCCTGTTTGATAAGTAAAACAGGATTAGAAGGCAAGATTACACAATTAGTACTGTAGGCTTAATACATTATCATTAGTTCCTGCATTATCCTCATAACATGTTTCAACATTGATGATGAATCTCGGTAGGAAAGAGCACTGCACATACACAATCAAAAGAAGTGTAAACATGGTAATTAACACAGAAGCTTTAAAGAGACCATACTGTATATTCTGTGGTAGTGTGAGGATAATAGTTCCATGCTTTCTCTGTTATATAGAAGATTTTGGGAATAAGAGATCTAATCCACTGTGGGAGACGACTGAAAGCAACAAGAATGATAAGTTGGTTGTTACGAGCACAAACACATTTGTAGGAGCACATACCTGAAGAGGTATATTCGTTTTTCTGTATACTGTCCCGGTCCATGCTGAGGGTCTTCATGAGGATCATTAGCCACAACTTCAACTCCTTCTCCTTCAGCAGACTGCTCGTTGCTATGCTTCGCTATCATGTACAACTGCCCTATTTTGTACTGTGGTTCAAAGTTGAGTTAGATAAAGTTGAGATATACATTCTTTTACGTGTCAAACCATTCTACTACATTGTATGTATACAGACCTCTGAAACACTGATGGGCATTGGTATGCGGTACTCCTTTGTCAGCATCCTAAATTCGTTTTGGGTTGGACCGTTTTCTGACGGAAAACGTCCTCTACGACCTGCCAGATAATTTCGTCCACCGCGGTCGGTTCTTCGCTTGGACGGCGTTCAACGAAGCACAGTAGTTGGACTCAAATGCCATTACCCAGCCCCTCGTCATGGCTGCCTAACTTGGCCTTTCTGGAAGCAAAGCAGTTAGTCAAATTCTGGAAACGAAATAGGAAAAAACCAAAAGACAAAACAATGATAAAAGAAGTGTTACGTCTTATTGTCGTCTGCTACAACCAGGGCGCGCTCGTAATCTTGTTGACGTCACAATCATAAACGTCTTTACAATCGACCGCTTTCCCCCCCACCCTGTTTACCCGAGAGCTTTTATATAAAACAAAACATTTCTTTCTACTTTTATATTTTAAAGACAAACAAGTTTCCTGATAACACGATGAAAAGATGAAAAATGTATGCTCTCTAATGCAGCAGGCGAGGCGATATTTTATTCAACATTAAAGAAACTATTTTGCTAAATGTTGCGAAAAGATCTCCTGTGAGTCTGTGACCTGTTTGCAATTCTTTATTCAATGATGAAAATATCAATAAATAATCGATTTCCACTCGAGCAGATGCATCCAATGGAAATCAAAATTCACAAACAATCAAAATGGGTCATCAGTTGCACAGGTAGATAACAATGGGCACAACATCCTTGTTGGTTTCCTCCATTTTTAAAATGAGAAAACCACCAGACAGTTTTATTTCATTTCTTCTTTTATCTAAGAAGGAAACTCGACTCGTCGCTCCGAGTGATTATTTCCTATTATAAAACGATACTCTATACACACTTCCGTTTGCTGGCCTATTTCTACTGATACTGGTTCACAACGTGCGTCACAGAAACTCGTAAGTCCGATCAAGGATAAACAAGCCCGAATTAATAATAAATAAACCATGTTCAGTCGCCCATCTATTATTCGTTCCATAGCAACAAAATTCGATACAGCTTCCGAGTATTAGTATTCCACGCATATCGATCGATGAGAAAAAGAAAGATTCCCAGGACGCCCAGTTCAGAGGCTATATATTCCAACTTATTACACGACCGTCTGTGCATCGTAACGAAGCGATCGACTTTATATTCTTTCTCCTTTCACTAGCAAAGCTATTAATTGTGAAACAGTGACGTTTTCCGTTTGCAATCCGTTTGTTCGCTGTTATTTTTATTATTCCCGACGTTCCTTTTTTGTCTCTTTGAGAAGATTATTTTTTTACTAGCCCGGCCGTATTATCGTGACTTGGTGTGATTTACGACCGTTTTATTATTTTTTACCCATTACGTCATGGATCTTCCATTGCGAGCAAATTTTTGGCGCCAACAAAAATGTCGTGGTCAATTTATTTTCACGTCTTGGTGATCGTTCGTCGTCGCGCTGTTCCAGAATATTTGCTTTTATCTATTTTTCATTTCCTATTTTAATGACTCTGGAGCCGTTCACTGTTAGCAATAATTTCGCTGGGATATTCATACATGGACGATATGCTGGCCGAGTCTCCCGGGGAGGAACAGTCCATCAATTAGATAAATAGCGCTATCCTATTATAAAATAAATATTAGTAAAAAGCTTTTTTTTTTGGCAAATTGCCGTTCGCTGAAATTTTCGCCATGGTAACAGGAGACTCGAGTTAACAAAATAAATAAAAGAAACATTTTAGTTGATTTCCCAGTCGTAATTCCCAGAGGCTACTAGCTCCTGCTTGGAATGATTTAGCGACGAGGAAGTGAAACTCCCATCCGATTGGTTTGAGATGCTGACTCAATCGATGAAGGCAGAAAAATAAATCAGCCAAACCTTCAACAACACACACCCACCAATTGATTGGACGCGTGTACGTGTCGTTTTGATGACGAGAAACTCCTGCGGGCATCGAACCTCTCGTTCGCCTTTCATGATAACACAACTATCCTCTTTTTATTGGGTCTGCGGCGCAGTAGCTCTCCTCCCATCCTTGACGCCCTCTCATAAGATTTACGATCAGAACTTGCGGAGTCTTCACAAAACCAACACCGACGACTAAGGATAAAAGGATTTCGAATCGTCGATCAATCAGGTATACTATACACTGTGTATGTGTGACTACTAGCAGGATAAACTTCAGTACACATCCAAGTATGGCACGTGGAAGGAACTATACACATCGCCGAGATGGATCCTGAAATGCACACGAATAAAAAGCCGAATCAATTTTTACGACTATAGTTACACCCTCCCTCGATTTTTATTTCTTTGGGAAATAATTTCAAGTTGATGGAATTGCTGACGTTATTTACTTACGCTAGCGGATGATTTCTGCGAGGTGGGCGACTCGCAGTTGGTTTGAAAATTCAGTCGAGTCGGTAATAGGATCCGATGACCAGAACGAAACGGTTTTAGTGGCAGTTGACATCAGGAACGCATTGTCAGAGAATCGGCCTTTGCGATCAGTGGTCGTGTCCAGCCAGACGAAAGCGGCCGGCTTGTCGGTCGATAATTCCACGTCAATCGTCCACGATGACTGGCTGCTTTCGTAAACTTGGCCGACACTTGTCACCTTTTTGAATTCAAAAATTCAAATCAATTCAATTGAAAGCGGGAAAGAATTTAATTAAATTACCTGGACGTTGGCTTTGGCCAAATTAGTAACGGCTGTAAAATTGCTGGGATACAAATAACTATCAGGAGCCAATTGCCGGCCTGTTTCAGGATCTTGATAAGTGGCTGTTAGGAAACAAGTCTGTCTGCTGCATCCGTTATCAGACAACCAAGAATCCAGCGGTTTCTGCCACTCGATTGTCGAATTTCCGTTGACCTAAATCCAATCCAAGAGAAATAAAACGTCGACAATGTCTGATTTTACTGATTGGTTTTTCTTATCGATCGAATTACGTTGGGAATCCTTTCGGTGACGATTGGATTGATTTGCGACCATGATTGAAGTTTGATTAACAGGATTCCCGGCACCATGTCTGCTCCGCTGCGGTAGTCATGCGGATAAACGGCGACATTTCCATCGCGCACCCACAACATGAAAGAGAGCGGAGCAAAAAACTTGGTGGCGAAATGATGAAGCGGCTTCCAACGTCCGCCATATTCTGCACATTAATTAATTACGTCAACGTTTCCAAGAATTTTATAGACAACATTTTACCGATTGAAGCCCAGGAAGGGCCTTGCCAGATGTCCTGTAATTGCCAATAGAGCGATCCCATGCAATGCCCAAGTCCGTCAAAGTCCAGGTATTGCAATCGTCTGTAATGTTCTGATTCGATCTTGATGGCTTCCGCTTGATGCATTTGCGTCAGATAGATCATGTCCAGGAAACGTTGCTCCGGTGTGGTTTCTCGGGCCTTTCCTAATTGACCTTCTACTTGCAGCACCAGCTCGTTGTTACCTCCAGGGTGATGTTGTCTAGTGAATAAAAGTTCACCATCGTAATGCCAGTCTTCGTCCATTCCTATGGAAACGAAAGTAAATTCAATGAAGATCTAAATTGCTAATAAAAAAATATTATCATTTCACCAATTGGATTTGCGGCTGTAGTCCAGGCGTGGACAGATGGCAATGCCTGGAAACCGTATTCGGTCGCCATTCTTGGTTTTGGGTACGTTTCCCAGTTCCACATGTCGGCAAAATAATTGTAGTAATGCACTACATCAAAACAAAATTCGTTATCAAGTCAAATTAAATAAATAATCAACCAACCATCTCCGTATTCTGGGCTGCCTGGATTAAGAGAGACGTAGCCTTCCTCTTCACTTTTCTTGCCGTTGGATGGCGATGAAACGGTGAATGGACGTGAAGGATCTTCTTCATTGACGATCCTTTTGATTGTGTCGACGTAAAGCTTGATGTAATCGGCTTTGTAGGTATCAAATTTGCTCTCTGTGCCATACCTTTGAAGCCAGATGGAATTAGTGCCAACTCTATTATAGTCAACATAAGCTGCCCAGGGCATATTACCAGTTTTGTCGCAGGGCGGCTTCGTTTTCGTTATTACCAGCCCAGATAAGCACCGAAGGATGATGCGATAGGCGTCTAACTTGCTGGCGGATCTCGACCGATACCGTTTCCAGGAATTGCTCATTGGCTGGATACATGGAGCAGGCGTACATCATGTCATGCCAAATTAAAATTCCCAGTTCATCGGCAATCTGCTCAAAACACGAGAAGAATAATAAAAAGAAAGATGTAACAGTTAAAGTGGATCGAGTGTCACATCCATTTTTATAAATGACAATACCCGGTAGAATTCAGGGAACTCGTAAATTCCGCCACCCCAGATCCTCATGGCGTTCATATGGGCATCCTTGGAAGCTGTCAGCAATTCACGCAGATATTGCTCCGTTATCAGTTCGGGTAGAACGGCTGACGGGATCCAGTTGGAGCCTTTGAGAAATACGGGCTCTCCATTCACCCGGAAGTAGTAGGTCCTCCCGGCTATAATTACAAATAAGAATCTCAGAGAGGGATCCACGACAAGCCAAAGGGTACACTACTAAATACTTGGCAGATCATCTTCGATCAACTCGACGGTACGGAAGCCAATTTTCTCGTCGAGAACGACGGGAGGTTCGGCGGAACCGGTTTCTTGATATTCAATTTTCATATCGTAAAGTTTCTGCTCGCCCCATCCGTTCGGCATCCAGGGTTTAATCTATTCAACGGGGCCAGACAGGTTAGGGGGAGGACGCAATTTAAACCAAGTTATCACGTCCTGCTCGTGAATGTGTCGTACGAACTTTTCCTGTAAATAAGGAAGGACTGGCAGTTACCTGGGAGAAGGGAACGACAAACGAAATGACGGGGGTGGAGACTTGACGGTTGCCATCGCCTGTCAAAACAGTTTCTTGCTTCAAAGTTTGGACAACTTGTTGCTGGTCGGTGATGGTGACGGTGAAAGTTCCGGCGTGATCGATACCAGAATCGGGTGTCTCGCAATGGATTTTCATGTCGACTTTCCATAGTTGCTGGATTTCATCCCGCTCGAATCCCACCCACCAGTCGCGAATAGAAACGGTGTTGTAAGCTTCCAGCTTGACTGGATGCCTGAAATTAGAATTAGGCAAATGCACAAATTACAAATGCGCAAATTTAAAAAAAGAATTTAATACCATAATCCGACAGTGGGAAAGGCCGGTCCCCAATCCCAACTGAAAGACGATTGCATCTTCCTAAAAGTGTAAAACGTTTAAAATTAAGTTAATGGATTTAACTTGATGATTTCATCACTTTATGTATACGTATGCAAAGGAGGCACTCTATATATATAAAGCATATGAAAACGTATTCCGGGAACAGGATTTAATAATGGAAACAAATGGGAGAGAGAGTGTGTTTATAGAGAGAAGGGAACCTGATGTGATTAGCGTGACACTCCCCCTGATAGGCGGGATCGAGGCACGTCGGCAGAACCGGGTAGTCGACTGCTTGTTCGTCGTATCGATCCCGAGCGTACTTAACGGGCGACTTGAATCTTATTAGGAGCTCGTTGGAACCGTCAGTCTATATAATACGAGCCGATAAAATGAATCGCATAATTCGATACCAGTCACTCTTTAATATAAATAGTACACTAGAAGTGGCGATGGCCGAGACTAACTAGGATTAGATCATTGATGTGTCTCTAGTACCTTGAGGGAATCTTTGATGTTGTACTTGTAACGGATGAACATGTTATTAGTGGCGCCCAGCAGCAATCCATTCAGCTCAATTTCGGCCACTGTATCAACTCTGATTCGAGCAATTAGATAACAGCAACTGACAAGTTAATCCGTTGGAGATATGCTTACCCGTAGAAAACCAGATCGACTGCCGAATACGACGCTACATTCGCCGTAACTAAATTGATCAACTTAAGTTACAACATGAAATCGTCAAAATTAGTTAAAAGAAAAAATACCATTGAATGTCAGGGAATAATCCCAATCTTCATAAGAGACCCAACGGTAATCTAAATCATTGAAACGAAATAATAACGGACCTCCACTAAAAATTTTAGCTTCATCTAGGTCAGTGTAAATACTGCCCGGAACTCTTCCAGGAACCGCGATGCCTAAAAATAAAATAAAAACATTAATTAAGCGACACGATGTAAATATTAAACGACAATAATTACTTTTGTTAGGCAAAGCAGCACTCCATACATAGCCGTTGGCAGTCGACAGGTCAATCTCGTATCCAAGACTGTTATTAATCAAAACTAATAAAACAAGAGTTGGAAAAGTAAGTTGCTGCCGTCGCATCATCTTTGAGTCTCTCGAGGCGCCGAAGATTAGACAACAACTGATGAAAATAGCTCAGCCTCTCAATTTTAATCATTTCTGCGCCTTTGTTGTCTTTTGAGCAGGGTTTTCACACACAGTTTTATCTGCCGCCGATAATTGAAGCGCTCCCAAACTTGGTACTCTCGTCCCTTGTTTATTAGATAAAGTGAGTGGTGGTGTCAGGATTGGACGCCGATGCGATCACGCGATGTTGGCGTGTAGAAGTTGATCCATTGTGGCGCGGTAGCAGCTCGGCATCGTCTATTTAACTCGCCTCTCAAGCGCCTAGCTTTTTCGGGAAAAAAAAAGGGGGAAACGAAGAAACAAGGATTGCCACTCTATTTTGGCCGTTTCAGGATTACGTCGACGACTCTGTGTGGTGTAGCACAGGCATATAACCTTGGGTGTATGTGTGGCACGCAAGACTACAAAGCTTTTTCTTTTCCATCCGACCCAAAGTTCGGAATTTATCTCTTAGGCTTTTAGCGAATTCGAGAGAGAGAGAGTTGTTGTACTCGGAGCTCAAAAGGATGGATCGATAACTGGAATCAAGCTCCTCCTACAACTACTCCCCCTCCAAAACTATAGTCAGAGGATGGGAATGCTTCGAGATTCTTGTGTACGTACACGTCGGAGATGCGCTTCCATTTCGTTCGCTAATCGATAACTTTAGTAGAGACTCGCTTTCTGTTGACTTCATCTCTCATTGATTCTTTCCCAACGTCATGTACACGGTACAAAGATACACGAACAAAAATGATTGTGGAGGACAAAAAACAGAGAATCGAAAATTATTGTTTCTTCGCTTTTTTTTTCTTTTATCCAAATTGTTGTTGTTGTTGTCTGATGGATGGCCGGGATCAATCAAAGGTATTGGTGTGAGAGTACAATTGATAAGAGAATAGTTTTTTTTTTGTCTTTTGGGATTTTACGTTTTCAATGGACACAAAAAAGTAAATATTAGATATTATATTACGACCCACAAAAAGAGATAGAGAACGGGTAATACAAGAGAAGGTCCTGGTCACAGAAAGAGAACAGAAAAAAAAGATGTCTTTTTTTCTTCCTCATTTTCTTTACAGTGTTACCAAATAAAGAGACGCAACTATAGAAAGAGAACAAACAGAACAGACACCGTCTTTCATCACGGGTGTCAAGGAAAAGAAGAAAAAAAAAATTACAGGAAAAATGAGACAAAATAATCAAATAAAGACAACCCTCCTCCCCCCCAAACGCAATTAGATGCAACTAGAATTATCCCGGCGCCGCATTGTGATTGATCATTAATCATAATAAATTATTACTGGAAAAATAAAGAAACAATTCGTCACGAGGAAAATTAAAAACAGATGAAAATGTAAAGAGTCCGAGTGTGAAAAACGTCATCCAACCAACAACGGAATCGAAACAATAAAAAAGCAATTTTTTGTTGTTTTCGTCGTTTTTAGTAAAAATGTTTTCCTTTTTTTTCCAAAATAGTTTGGGGAGGGAGGCCAAATGTTTTTGATGGGCGACAAACATCTGGATAGATTAAAAAGAGAGTGTGTGTGTTTGGGGGGAAAGGAAACAGAGAAATATTAAAATAAAAAAAAAGAACAAACTAACCAAACACATTCACACCTACGCAGACACACACACACACATACGTACAATATTTGGAGTAGGCAAACATACGACCTCCTTGAAAAAAAAAAGCGTTTCCTTTTTGTTTCTGCTTTCTTTAATCATAAACCGACGAAACAATTGACTCAAACAAATCGAATATTATTCAACCTTTTGTGTGTGTGTTTTTCTACATTTTGTTTTCTTATAGGTTCTCAATATTTTTTCTGACCGTCACGTAAGACGGCTGAGAGAGACCGGAAGTCCGTACACATGCGTTGTATAAATCAACGTCACTTTTGAAATATCCCATTGCAATTAATAATAATAATAAACGAGGGCGGAGAACAGAGAGAAATGCCTTTCTTCTACTATCGATCCGATCCTTCGTCGAAATGACACACATGGAATTGAGTTATATCAAATAAAGCAGCAGCAAGTCAGCGATTGTGCACACATTGTGTACGTGAATACGTAATAGGTGCGTTTGTCGTTTTCCTTTTGTCGGACAGGTTAATTTCTTGTAAAAAGCGGAAAAAAGCTTGAAAAAAAATCATGTGGGATTTGTGCCCTAAACTATCGATTATTTAGATTCAGAGAACAAATACGGAGGGGGACAGCGAGAACAGAAAAAGATAGAAGGGAGAGGGAAGAATGAAAGAAAGAAAACCCTGACGTGTGCCGGCCCACGACCGCCTTCAATACGCATACAGTAGTACACACAAAACGGACATTTCACATTGCACCGACAGTTTGTACTTCAGAATGAGGGAAGAGGGGACAGGCTGGACTGGGAAATTACTTTTTTTTTGCGCTTGTGTTGTTCTGGCCAGTGAAAAGATAAAAAGAAATTTTTAAAAAAGGAGAAAAGGTCAGCGACCTTTACTGAGCAAAAAACACAATGAGGTGTGTGTATGTTAAAAAATAAGTTCTCAAAAATTCCGCTCCTAACTGAATTTCCTAAACGTTATTTCTTGGATTCCCTTTTTTACGACATCCTCCAAAAAAAAAGATGACGTTTAATTATACGTGTGTTAAAAAAAAGCTCCTGTTTCGAAAGGACCCGCGGTCTCTCTTAAATTTTTAGTTTAAGAAGGGATTAGAAAATTGTCCCGTTCACATCTTTTCTTTAAAAAAAAAGGGTCAAATTGGGAGGTCCCATTATTTCGGGGACGGAGTCAGCGAGAACGTTAGTCACAAAGAATAAGATTGGGTACGGATATGAAAAAAAAATAATGGGGAGGAAGAAGTTACTACATACATACGAGTAGTTATAGTAGCAGAACGTGACCTCTCTTCATAATATGCGCGTCAATTAAATCCATCAATCAACGGAGTCTTTTGTTTTTCGGCTGCATCCAGATGTTGCATGGTGCCGCCAATCCGTCGAAATGAGTAATAGGGAGAGAGAAGGGGGAAAAAAACCCTGGCGATGGTGTGTGGTGTTAATATCCTTTTGTTGATTGCTCATTTCGTACGATAGCCGGGCTGCTTTCTCTGCAAAATATAAGAAAGATCGTTAAAATAAAAAACGAACCAAAAGTCGTAATCACTTTGACCGAGATTATACACATAAACGAATGTGTGAGAGAGAAAACATAATTATGAAACGAGATTTCTGTTAAAATATAAAAAAAAAAATTTTACCCTCCGTCGGAACGGAAAACAACTGTGGTTTTCCGGCGCTGGTGGCTGTTCGAGGATCAAGTCGGGAGTGCGTGTTTCATCCGGTCCGAAAACATTGAGTTCTTTGAAACATTCCGTTTCAATCATCTATTTTTTTTTAAAAGATATCCCACCAATAAAGAATGCATTAATTTTAAAAGTTTCAATTTCGGGTGCGGAGGTTATCACCTCGGTCTGCCACGGGATTGAAACTGATCCGGTATTAAATTTGGTGTAGAAAGAGTCATCTGTCGAGTCTAAACTAACGCCCTTGACTGTTGAGAATTGTTCAATGTCCAAAACGTCTTTCGCGTAAACGGCGTGCGGATCGGGAATGAAAGGAGGTTCGCACATGCCGGCATCCAGTCGGCGCCAGTTGGTGCTCCGAAAATATTCGTGCGCTGAGAGAATCACAAATCACCAGACACCACAAAACAGAGAAAGGAGGAAGAAAAAAAAACAAAAAAAGAAAACGTGAGGTTAGCGAGACTTGTGTGTGTGTGTCTTACGGGTGATTTATGTACATACATTTGACTTGGGTAGCTCCGTACCGGCCGTGCGAGCAGCCCAGCCGATCTTTGGGCTGCTTTTTCAGCAGATGCTGGCAAATAAACTTGGCCTCTTCAGTGAACTTGGACGAGTATGACTCGGTGGATTCACGGACCCGTCGATCCACCTCCTCCCGTTTGACTTTCTCTTTACGAGCCCGAAACGGCGCCTGGCCTTCAATCATTTCATAAATGAGGCAGCCAAAACTGAAGAAATCCGGGCTGAACGTGTACTTTTCATTGTCAATGACTTCAGGAGCTGGGAAAAAAAAAAGGGAAATTGAGTTTATAATTTGGAATGACGTGGAAGAAATTGTCAATCAGAAAATGTGTTTAAAAAAGACTAACCCATGTAGCCAACGGTGCCTACACGGCCTCGAACCATATCACCTTCGGGTATATCTACAGCTAGACCCAAATCGGATATTCGTACGTGACCGTGATCGTCCAGTAAAATGTTCTCGGGCTTGCAGTCCCGATAGACGATCCCTTGCGTGTGCAGATGCTCCAGACCGCATAATATCTAATCAGGCAGGACCAGGCGGGTGGAAATACGTGGAAGAGAAATAAAACAAAATGTTTAAAAAAACATATTTAGTCGACGCATAGAATAGACGAGATCGATAAGACATGAAAGGAGGAATCATCATCCGAACCTCTGCAGAGTAAAATCGTGCTCGCTCTATTTCGAAGCCCGGCTCGCCGCCCATGTTGTAAATGTGGAATTTGAGGTCGCCACCGTTCATAATGGTCAGCACCAAACAAAGAGCATCCTTGGTTTCGTAGGCGTATGCCAAACTTACCTAAAAGAAAAAGAGGCAAAAATAGAATGAAAGGACTCGGCCCTCTACGTACAGCTAAAAGGAAGGAAGGAAGGAAGGAAGAAGAACGACGGGAACTTACGACAAAACGCGAGTTGATTCGCTGTAGGATTTGCTTCTCAATGAGGACCATCGCCTCTCCCTTGCGCTTCTTTATCCTTTTCTTCTCCAATTTCTTGCAGGCGTACATTTTGCCGGTGGCCCGCACCTGGCAAGCACACACCTCACCAAATCCTCCTTTGCCCAAAACACGGTACATTCGGAAAGTTTTGTACGTTACCGGTTGGCTGTGGGGAGGGGGAGGGAGAAAAAAGTTGACCAAAAAACGGTAAATAGAAAATGTGTGTGTGTGTGTAAGTATGTGTCATTGGTGTGTACCTTTCGAGCCATTTCCACTGGAGGTAACGGTGAAAGTACATCGAGTTCTCGAAATCCTTGAAAGGCTCACCGGCCAAATAATCGCGGACGACGGCCGTGCAGGCAGCAAACACGTCCTTGCTGCCTTCGTGCAATCTTTCTTTGCACTGCCCTATAATGTCGTCATTGATGATTTCGACAGACTCTTCAGCACCTGGAGCCAGGAATCGCCTGTAGATTTCTTGGGCAGTTTCCTCTCTTCTTATATCCTCCAGCTTCAAAAAAATAAGTTCAATTAAAAAATAGAGAAGCAACAAAGCAAATATGTCCGACAATACCTCGTATTTATCCATGACGTCAAGAAAGTTGTTGTAGCGTTGATACTTTTGACTGATTTCGCAGAACCGTCTGAAGAGTAACCGCCCGATTGGCTGCTGGTCGATGATAAAGCAGTAACGCACATCTGTTCGGCCAACGAAAGAAAAGAAAAAAAAATACGAGATTGTAATCAATTAAAAATAATGGTTGGTCGGTTTGTGACTAGAAAGAGAGACGATCCCATTAATAGAACTCTCTCATAAGGCATTCCAATTCCCTTAAGAGCCGGGCAGTGGTCAAATGTCATGGGCCATTTACTAGGCGTAGAGTAGTCGCGTTACGTTAATATCATCAAGATGTAAATGAATAAATGGTTACAGATCCCCATCCGGGTCGACAAAGTAATGACCGAGATAAGCGACTTGAGCATTATACGACGCGGATTGACCCATACATCTACCAATGACAGTTTTATGTCTTCGGGAGTAAACGGCTTTTTATAACACTCGATGGTTTTAATAGAAGCGGGAGCTTTTTCTTTATTTACTTGGAATCTAATCCCGGATGGAAACTTTTGGAAACAAATGTCTGTTTGACACAGTAACTTAAAAGTTGATGGGCCTGAAATAAGTGACAAGAGCAGCTGACTTTTCGGTTTACCTAGTTTCTCCTTCAAGTCTATACAGACTGAAATATGTGGAAATTGAAGAATCCTCTTCCATTTCTTGCTTTTGCCTTTGTTGCTGTCACCACCACCTGGAAAAGAAAAAAACAAATAAATAGATTACAATGTCATTCGGTTGGTTGTGCAAGTGTGAAGTGTTGGTGGTGGCATGCTGGTATTGATTTAACACCAACCAGCATATAAAAAAATGCCTTGTTTTTCAGACACGTTGGCAAGCTGCCACCATTTTTACTCAACACTAGATGTGAAAAAAGAGGGATAGGACACAATCAAAGAATGAGCAAAAAAGGGGGGACTATAGACAAGTGGCAAATCCTGAGTAACCAATAAAAGCGTCAAACAAAAATCCATTTCTTTACCTTCCCTAGCCTTGAGGTAAACGGTGTTGGCGACAATATTTTCAAGCTCCATGAGTTCCAGTTTGCCTGCTTTTTGGTGCTGTGGGTCCTCAAAATGACCCTACGTTTCTCCAACCTCACCAAACCCCTGACTCTCTGCTTCGAAAAGAGTCTTCAGGTCAGTCCTTTCCACTTGGCAACAACACTGTGCCAAAGAACCTGTGAACGAAGGCAGAAGAAACCACGAAACCAATTAAACCTAAAAAAACTGGCAATTGAGGACAGAAACCTGAGCCTCAGACACACGCACACACACACACCGTCAAGGGAGTCGGCTGATGGCAAAAAATTATCGATGAAAAACCCAAGAAAACAAACTTCTCGATTGAGAGAGAGAGAGGGAGGTGGCGAAAATAGTTTTCGTTTCTGGGTGCATTCACTGGGTCGTCATGATGGATGTTGTCGGACGTGACATGCTATGGTCGTCTTTTGGTTGTCTACACCCCACGTTAAAAACTATTACACATACAAGAGAGCCACAATACATATACACATTCGCCTCTCTCTCTCTTGCATCGAGCAGAGAAGCAAACAAACTATCGTCAGTTGAGTCCGGGTTGGAATCTGGAATGCCCTGTAGCGTCAGCAGCGCCGCCGCCGCTTGATAGTGGGTGGGGTTTCTCTTTCCAGCGGTGGGTGGGGGAGAGACTCAGCAAACTATAAACGCCAACACTCCCAAAATGTTCCGAACCAAAAGCAGCAGAGAAAAAGAAACCCGAAAGTTTCTTTTGTTTTTTCGTGTGTTTTCTTTAAAGAAAATCTAAATAAAATGGGAAAAAAGAAAAAAAACGACTCGAAACACTGTTGCCATTCGAGCAGACAAAATATTTCAGCTCTAAGCTATCGTATCCTTCTGCTTAGACTTGTGTCTTTTGCAGTTTACCACGGCTATTAATATGTTCTTCTCTTTAATAAAAACAACAACAGCCCAGTAATAATCCCAAATAACAAGAGAGCATCCATGGGTCCGTGACCCACCGTGATGCCGTCCAATGTTATTCCAGCAGCCTTCTTTTATGACAACCACAGTACGTTGACAACTGCTACACACACACACACACACACATATCAAGAACAATTTAAAAGGGAAAGTTTTCTTTATATGTATTTTTTGTTAAAGGAAAGAATTTGTGCTGCGTGTGTGTGTGCAAGCGGCGTCATCTTCTGCATCGTTTGACGGCATAGCTCCACACCAAACAGGAAAAATGAACCGTCTCGTCGTTTGAGAACTCTTCTCGGTTCGTTAAAACATCGACGAGGCGTTTTATTTATCAACCATGAAAAAGATTCGCGTAGATTTCCTATCAATTGCAAATTGTCCAGGGATGATGGACGTCCAGGCTCCTTTTTTCGCCAACATACAAGAAAAAATCCTGGAGATTCTTTTTATAAAAAGTAAATTTCGTATTTTCTTTTTGTTTATTTATGAGTTGGGAAAGAAATAAAAAATGTCGAAAGAATTATGAAGGCGAACGATCGATATTGTCGTTCCGACGGTTGCCCCCAGAGTTTGCTAGGCTTGCCAGCACTGCGAGACTGGACCATTTGGTCGTCATCTTTTTTTTTTCTTCTCCCGAACGTGATGAAGTAGAACGACTTGATGGTGCGAACTACTACTACTACTCGTATTTATCTATATATATATTATAACTATCTATCTGGAGAGACTCATCGGTAGCCAGGCAAAGCCAAAGCAGACTATACTTGAGAGGAATTCCGGGATGCCGGTCACGCGCCTCGCAAGCTATTAATCAGAAGCTTTCACGTCCCCCAGGTGTATATATACTATTTCCACATGTGAATATATATATATATATATACTACACCCCGTCTCTCATGTCATCAAAGGTTCAAAAATGACAGGCACGTATATATCCTTTCTGGAAGAAGTAAATAATCTTTTAGTCGAAAGCAGACGACGCCGGTTTTAAAGCTTAAATTTTGTCTAATGGATCAAATTGCAAACAACAAAACCTATCCATTATTCAGTTTCTGATGGATTATTGTCTGTGAATAATCTCTAGTTTTCTATTATTCAGTTCTCTTTATTCAGTCGTGAATGAGGGAAAGTTCTCTTGTCGTGTGTGGATTTCTCACGATCCATTGGCTCCGAGTGTGTGTGTGTGTGTATAGGGTAAAAAGATCAAGATCAACAAAAACAGCCGACAAACCGTATAGCGAATAGAGAATAACACCGTCAAAGAAGAAAAATACGAGTTTTCCTACTAAGCAGACAATGTTTCTCTGTCATTGCCATATCAATCCTGCCGTGTAGACAACTGGATCAACTATATTCTTTATACACAAACTGATTTGCATTGCGCGGTAGAAGCAGGTGCTGTTTGTACCGCCAACTGTTTATAACAACAACTTAACATGCAACCATTTTATCAACTACAAGGAACGCGGCAATTATGCATCTGCATAAGGACTATATCCGTGCAACTGGAACAGTCACCTTCAGTTTTAAACAAGTTTTTACATTTCGTTTTCATTCCTTCATACATAATTTCATTCCATTTCTACATGTAATATTGTCGGTCGATTGTGTGTGTCCGCTTCACCTTGGAAGAAGTGTGCCGTGATCGACACAATACGGCCTTGGATCCGTTTTATTTCGCACGACAAGAGTGTGTAATAATATACTTCTCTCTCACACACACACACACACACAAGTATCGACACACATCCGAGTTGGAAAGAGAGAGAGAGACCTGCGAGCTACCAGAGTCTTAGCTGCTGCGATACCACCGCGAGTCTTATCGATTTTCGGGACCATCGACCATGCGCCCAACTCACTTTTGTACCTATAGAGACTCTCTCTTTCTCTCTCTCCCGCGCGATCGTTTGTCGATTGTGAGATGGCAGGGACCGATATACGGCGCCCATATAGGCGGCGGAGGCATTTTTATGCGTCTGAAGAAGAGGAGCTGCGTCGCACACAATGGCCAACGAAATAAGGAGCTCGGAGGCAAGTCAATCGAAAAATTAGATAGAGACAATGCGGCCAAAAGAAACCAAGATGGAAACTTGCTTTAACCACTTTCCCGTTTTTTTTTTGAGATCGACACACGTCCTATTCTATTTGGGCGACACATTCGATCGAAAGCTCTCTCTCTCTTTTGTATACAGTTCGATGCTCACGTTTCATATATATATAGAATACCACCGCCACCGCCGCACATAATTGAACAGCACACCACCATTGATTGCTGACGTCGTTGTAGAAGCTTAACAATTCACAGTGTCCTGTGCGGTCGTCATGGCTAGGTATATATCTAGCTTCCTTTTTTTCGGCTATAGCTGGAAAAGAGAGGGAGTAAATAGGCACACATAATGCAATAGCAAATGGCTCTCTGATGTGCGATACTGCGATGTAATCACTTACTTACAGAGACCAGTACCCCCCCTCGAATAGTTGGACGCTCGGCTGTTGGCTTCTTCTAATGACCATCCATTACGATTTTCTATTAGCTGCTCTATGTACTCTGTCACACGGACGTCAGGAAGAAAAACAAATCAGTACATCAGTTTAGACCACACCTTGATAGTACACCACCATCAGCATGTTGGGAAAAAAAAATCGATACCAGAAAAATAGCGGGCAACTTTTCTTCTTCCGTTTAGGGTACGGTTATTCCGCATGGGGACGTGCTGCTTGAACGTCACCCACACAAAGCGGCTCTAATGATAAACACGTTCGTCAAGACTCTATTCAACCGTATATGTAATAATAAAAACGCCAGCATCTATCGACCAACTTTCTGCCCAGCCAAACAGATGATGATGGTAGACAACAATCATCACGACAGCAACCGCCACCTACTTTATTCTCGTGTGTACTTCATTATGTACGAGTTCATGTAATACACTTCAGACTCTCCGACTTTGTGAATGAGAGCGTTTGCCATGGTGAAAGCGCCGAGTAGAAAATTCGTGTATTGTAAGTTTTATTCCATAAATACATTTTCTCAGTTTAGGTTTATTTGTTTTCGACATTAAAATGAGAATACGTAGAAAAAGTCACGAAGAGTATGAAAAAAAACCAGCTATTTCGCCGTCAAGTGTGTACCATGCGGCGCTATATACGAATAGCCTATTTATCTATATAGAGAAGGTAAGGATTACATTATATAGGAGATTCTGACGTCAATCTGCAGCTGCTCCTGCATCAAAGGCGGACGCCATGCTGTATGAAAGGGGGAAAAAAAATAAATAAATGAAAAAAAAAAATTGTATATAAGTAGAAGATTTATAGAGAATAGAGATCATTATTTTGAGTGCTTGACGACGACGCCGAACTTTCCCGAGATTGTAAAACGTATTTACTTACAGACAAATCTATCGTGCGCGCAGGTCTATATGGCAAATACGGGAAAAAAAAATAAATGAGATAATATCTGCTTGGCCACACTCACATTTTTATATGTTTTTTCACGTTTGATCTTGTTTTCTTTTTTTAACGTCAACCCTTTCCAATTAAAAAAGAGGCGAACATGAAACCCTCACTAACTTTTGCCGCGCTGCGGATTGCCATACCCGCGCACGATCCATAAAAGTTGACAATAGAGACCCTTCCTATTACTTGGCTGTTGTGTGTACATATATACTGAGCTGCTTCGAGAGAAGGTAATAAACATATATATGAAAAGTCGAGGAGGATACAAATCTTTAATCAGAATTACAACCCAACCGAAATTTCTTTTCCAGTGAGAAACAGCTTCGTGATGTAGCCTACGTCAAGTTTCCGAATGCAGACGATGTTGTTCCCCCCAGCACTCGTCGGGTTTTTATCTTTGACAACAACCTGGAATTGTCGTAGTAATAAACCCATCTGCATGCAATTGGCTTTTGTCGAGACGTACGTGCTCAGAAACTTGTCGTGGAAACGACAACGATTAAACTCTCTCCGAAATAGTTTCCATTCAAACAAAGGAAATGATGATTTTTGAGAGAAATTTACTTGTGCTCTATGGAAGTCAAACAGGAACTGCTCAGGATCTGGCAGAAAGAATAGGAAGAGAAGCTCTTAGGTATGTATGTGCAAGTTCTTAAACTACAAATCAAATAAATGACAGATAGCTTTCAACGATTCATTTCAGATTTCGATTCAATGTCAAGGTATTGGAAATGGATGACTTTGAAGTCCAACTTTTACCTGACCAGCATATTGTCATATTTGTTTGCTCGACAACAGGACAAGGAGAAGAACCAGACAATATGAAACAATTCTGGAGATTTCTACTGAGGAGAGATTTACCTCAAAATTCCTTGTTGGCAATGAACTTTGGTGTTCTAGGGTTGGGTGACTCGTCTTATCAGAAATTCAACTTTGCTGCCAAGAAATTACACAAACGACTTCTGCAGCTTGGGGCCAAACCAATTCTCGATCCTGCATTGGGTGATGACCAACACGACATGGGATTAGATGCTGCCATAAACCCTTGGCTGGAAAACCTTTGGCCAATGATTTTACAAATGTTCCCATTACCTGAAGGCATTCAACCACTCAGTCCAGACTTTCTACCTCCTGCTAAATATTCAGTTACCAAAATTGATTCTGTCACATCAACAGCCCATCAGTCACCTACTAGTCATCCGCCTTATTATTCCGCCAAGAATCCTTACAATGCGGAGGTATCACAAAACGTTCGAGTCACCTCCGCCGAACATTTCCAGGACGTTCGACTCATCACTTTCGATCTGAACGATTCAGGCATCACCTATAGCCCTGGAGATGTTGTATTGGTCCAACCGACCAACTCGGACGACAAAGTTGACATGCTCTTTCAAGTTTTTCCTCAACTTGCCAAATACCAGCGCCTGTCTCTCAGCAGCAACAAAGTCGAGACCAAATTGCCTCCAGATTGGATCCTGCCGGCCGCTGGATTCACGACCGAAGAGTGCGCCCGTCGCTACTGGGACTTCCTATCTATTCCCAGGAAGTCTTTCTTCGAACTTTTGGCTCGCTTCAGTTCTGACGAGATGGAACGCGAAAAATTGCTCGAATTCGTCTCGACAGAAGGACAGCAAGAATTATTCAATTACTGCAACCGACCTCGGCGAACTATGCTAGAAGTTCTCCACGATTTTTATAAATCGGCTGCCCAGGTCCCAGTCGAATACTTATTCGATTTGATTCCGGCCATCAAACCCAGGGCATTCTCCATCGCTTCTAGTGCCAAGGTAATGCCTCAACTGATTTATTTGAAAGTAATACTCTTGTTTTTAACTTTTGTTTAAAAATAGACTAACCCGAAGCAATTACAAATCCTTGTAGCAGTGGTCCAGTACAAGACGAAACTGTCTGAACCTCGGCGTGGGCTATGTTCCACTTGGCTGAGTAAACTAGTCCCTGGAGTGCGGATTCCGCTATGGGTTCGTTCAGGGACGTTGCGCTTTCCGACCGACCCGGTAATAAAGCCCTTTTTAATAAGACCAACCCTTTTTACCATGTCCAACATCAATTTACATTTGAAAAATAGGCGACACCTGTGATAATGATTGGTCCCGGAACGGGCTGCTCGCCTTTCCGCTCCTACATCAACGACCAGAGGTGCTGTGAAACAACTGGAAGTGAACGAGATCTCTACCTCTACTTTGGCTGCCGCAATCGAACCCACGATTTCTTCTTCTCCGATGAGTGGCTGTCATTAGAGCAACAAGGACGTTTGCATCTTTCCTGCGCTTTTTCTAGAGACCAACCGGATAAAATGTGAGTATTTGTTTTTCTTCTCCCTTCTCTTCACTCATCCGTAAGTCATTATGTAACGATTAGTCGTCTCTGCGCACAAAAGATCTCTAGTGTAGCATCCGGTGACTTTTTCTTTTGTTTTCTTCACACATGACTAAGCAGAAAACTCTCGAGTGTCATGAAAAACGTGTCTTGCTAACTCTCTAGTTTCATTTTGCGGGCTCGTCTAGATATGTTCAACACCGGATGGATGAACAAAGATTACTGCTGCGTCGGCTGTTGATCCATCAGCGAGCCTGGGTCTTTGTAGCCGGAAACGCCAAGCAAATGCCCGATCAGGTGACGCAAGCTCTTCGGATGGCCTTGATGATTGATGACGACGGCGCCAGTAACAATGATGCCTGGACTCTGGATAAAGCCAATCACTACATCACAGAAATGATCAAGCAATCACGTTTGCAGCTGGAAACTTGGTCATAATTAGAATGATGATAATTGATAATGGAAAAAAAGTCGATTGTATTGTTGCGGGGCAATCGTCGTTTCTTCCTTGTGCGCTTTTTCTTTTATACTTATCTGCTGCACAGGCGTAACACATGAGAAAAAAAAACTAATAAAAAGACCAAACAAACAAAATCGTTCGACGTAGTAGTATGTTCATCTTTCATCAAGTTGTTGTGAAACACAAACAAAAAAATGGTTCAGAGGACGAGGGGGAAATGTGAAAACAATTACAAAACAGATATCGTTTTAAAGCATTTAAAGCGCGTCGCAGTGTCGAATTGCACCGTCGAGTAGTAGACGGACTTTTTGCCTGTTTTTTCTTTGCATTGGAGATGGTTATTAGCTCACTAAATCTTATTTACATTTTGCGGGGAGGGAAGGAGAATTATGGCTAGTCAAAAGATATAACAGTTCATTAGTAAAAAGGGAAAGATCATCATTAATTTGAATCGTTTTACTGGTGCAAGCTCAATAGGAAGCTCAGTGCTTTTCAATGAACGGTTCTAGAGATACTGGCACTTCACCTCGATAGCTGATGCCTTGGGTCTTGATAACCGAAGCGGCCAAACACCGGAGACTGATGTACTGCAGCGGGTGGACAGAGCAAGTGGGCAGCTTGAGGAGCATGACGGCAGGTCGCTCCCCATCGCTATTGATTTGGTCGATGTGGCCGCCGTGATTGAGCAGCAACTCGACGAGATTCGAGTGATAATTCTGGATTTTGGCCGCCGTGTGGAGGGGAGTGTTGCGTTTCTGGTCCAGGGACGACACATCAGCCCCGCAATCAATGAGGAGTTGGGCAACTTTCACCGAGGGGAAGAAGGTTCCTTGAGGCTCATCAAAGTAAGTGCTGCTTTTAATCGTGTTGTCCCGATTGGCGGCTAGATGTAGCAGGGACTCGCCGGTCGACGTCCTGGGGTCTATCCGCACCACCCGACAAACAAGTTCGACGAGTCGGGTCCTGTCCGGTCGCTCCGACTCGATCGATGTCAGTAAAAACAACAAATGGCTCAGGCAGTTGAGGATACGGTCAAAGTTATCTTGGTGCCGGCGGAAAACGGGTCGGACGTGGAGCAATTCCAGCGACGCTTCCATATTGTCGACGAGTAAGGTAAAAGCAGACATGACATCGGCCAGTCGCAGGGGTTCGCGAAGGAGCCCGCATTCGTGTTTCTCGTGGAGGTCCAGGAAAATGCGGACCAGGGCCCGGGCTGCGAAGCAGGTCTCGTTGTAGAGCAACGTATCCTTGAACACTCTCAACTGAAGGGCGTATTTCCACAAGTCAATGCACTGCTGGTAGCGCAGGCTATCGGCGTAAGCTGCTCCTCGATACATGAAACGGAATATCGCATCCTTTATTTTAAAAAGAAAAAGAGGGAGAACCAAAAATCAATACTCCTTTTTAGAGATATGCATCTTGGGGCGGTTGATTTACAAAAGTTTTTTTTTCCATTTTTTGTCTGTTCTTACTTTGTGAGTCGAGCCGAGAATCCTTTCGCATATCAATAAACTTTGCGTGCGCATCGCGTCCAAGTCTGTGGAAAGATTGTCGAGTTCTTCCAGCGTCTGAAATTCCACGGCGTTGTTGAAATGCTCGGCTGGTGAGCTGATGGCTTTAACAATGAGAGATGCAGGGTCACGATTGCGTAACTGGACAGCGTTCCGCCAGTATTGTAAAGCTAATTGCAAATCATGGTGTTCGTCAAGGCACGTCGAACCCATTAGCTCGTAGGCGTCGGCGATTCGCTCCAAATTGTAAGGGACATTGGTAATGAGGTATTCGAATATCTGGGTCGCTCCTTTATTACCAAGAAATCAAAATTGTCACAGTTGAAGGCCCAAAGAGACCCAAATGAATCGTTATAAATACCTTTCAAGCAGGAAGTTTGTAATGCGTCGTCGCCATAACGGCTCTTTAAATATGGGTCGGCAAGATACTGAAGTAACAACTTGGTGGTTTCCAATCTATGCTCCTGAATGGCGTAGTGGAGAGCCGTTTTCTGTTGAATGTCCAGCGCGTTGACAGCGGCGCCGTGTTGCAAAAGATACTCGCACAATGGAACGCTCTGGACTGAGTTGATGAGGCATGTTCCACCGTTGTAATTGGCCCGCAAAATATCGGCTCCGCTTTCGACGAGAAACTGTACAATTTCCAAATGAGTCATGAAACACGCACTGCGAACTGGCGTTGAACCCGTGTCTGACATGCTGTTGGGTTAAAAATAAAATGAAACCATTTGAAGACAAGGTTTACTAATAATAATTTGATTTGGAAGGTGCTGAACAAACCTGTCTACGTCGGCACCGTATTGCACTAGGCATTTAACAACTGGCAGTTTGCCCGCAACAGCAGCGCACCAAAGTGGTGTCACGTTGTGAACAGAGCGATCATCTGGGACTTCGTATTTCCCTCTTTGTTCAACGTCCGCATTACAGATGGTGATGAGGTATTCAACAATCTCCACATTTCCTTTCTTGCAAGCTATGAAGAGAGGAGCACAGCCTTCTTTCATACGGCAGGCAATTTCTCGTCTCTCTGGCTGGAGAAATCTCTCAAGTCGAACTCTGAGAGAATATGATAGACGGGCTGCAGGTGGAGCCAGCTTGCACTCCTGATATAAATCTGTGAACAGGGCTTCTCTTCGACTGGAGTGATCATTTTTCCCAGTGATCCACATTGCCATTCAGAACCACTAAATAAAAACATTCAAACCATACTATTAAATAATACGTACAGATATTTGTAAGTTTCAAAGTTCAGTGTGAAAGTCGATACCAAGACGCTTTCACAGTTGAACTTGGGTATTGATTTTTAAGAATGATAGCATTAAAACACATATGCAATTTGTTTCAAGTCTTTACCAAAATGTGTGAAAATAAAACTTCTTTTAAAGATCCAGGAGAGAATAGGAGAAAGTGGGTCAGCTCCTGTAAATGTACAAGGAAGAAAGGGATTAATCAAGTTTACTCATCACAGTCAAAATGGAAAGTTGATTCAGACAAAGGAAAAAACCCTGCTACTACCTCAAATATTCAATAAATCAAAAAGGGAAAACGGGTTAATGTGAGCGACACACTCAACTTTAGAGTTGGTTTTGAACCCTCATTTACACATAATTCGGACTAGAAGAAAAGAAAGGATAAATGAAAAAAGATTTTAGAAAGCACGACACAGAGAATGACATAAAGGAACTGACTGAATGTCTGAATGAGACTGAAAGAAAATCTCGAGAAAATGAGCAATAAATGTAAACAGCTGTAAGTGTATCGATAATATTCATAATCGATCTTTAAGGGCAATTTTTCAATTTACAATAAAACTAACATTCTTAGCCTTCTTAGTAATACCTTTATTAAATTCGAATAAAAATGTGGATTACTAACATGTGAAAAAAGATTATAGTTATTAAATTAAAGTAATTTGGTTGAAATGGCTTAAGTATCGATATTTATCAAGCCGGGAAAGTTTGAACTTTCCACGACCATCTTCGCAAATCGCAACATATGCCATATTGCCATAGGAAGAGAAAATCGATTTCTTCTTTAAGAATAAGAATAAATTAAGACTCGTTCACCAAACAATCCAACTTACCAGTATTTATGTACCTGAAGTAGGTATAAATTCAGTTTTGAACTAAATTCCAAATCCAAATTATTCATAGTTAACATAAATAAAACAACGGAAAAGTATCGAAGTGGAAATGTATTAGAAAACGCAATTCTTTAAGATATTTCATGGAAATCTTCAGCTCAAAAAAAAATGTCAACGATGCTTTATAGCATTAAAGTGGACCAAGTTTGCGAAAAATGCGCACAACGCCGCATCACCATTTCTTAGATTAAAAATGAACCTTGTCACCAGAAAATAAGATATTGGGTTAAACTATTCAATCATCTAATTTGTTTTTTTTTACTACAATGAAATCTAATTAGGGTCGTCGTGATTGAAGCATGGCTAGCCCGATAACTGTTCGTGTAGCTTTGGGACATAATCATCGTACTGCGCTTGGAAGAGATTTCCGGCAATAGGCTGCCCCAAATTGTATTTGACCGCAAACTTACGAATGGAAAAGTTTATTCGCCCTTCACGTGATCTAATCATAAATTAAAAGTTCGACAGATGCATTTTAATGAGTAACATATTTGTGTTATAAAACCTGTTTGAAATGCGCGGTTCATCGCAGCTGAGCACACCAGGTTGTTTGTAGACTAAGAATACATATCGATGAAGACCTGCAAATTGAGTAAGAAATTACAAAAACCAATTAAAATTATAATTTAATAAGGGATTTTTGTTTGTGTACCAGTTCCCTTTGGGGCTCCAGAACCAATATACTCTGCAAGAACCTTTCACAAAAATGCATTAATTAATTGTTGACACATTTTAAGGATTATGAGGATTTCGGGCCTACTTACCTCTCCCTTATTTATTTCATTTCCGGGAATGTTAACAACAAGCCAATGAAGAACTTCACGTTTCGAAGGTTCAGCCCTTGATGGGGCATCTGGATCTATAAGAGATCATATAAATAAAATACAAACAGTTTAAAAAAAAAAGTAGGATGACAATAAATTCACCACCCATCATCAGTGCCAGCTACAAAAAAAAAATGTAAATGGCAAAGAAAGATTGGAGGAAAGAATATGTCCTTATCTTTATTACCTGTCATGCAAAGGGTGTAATTGGATCCCTCTTCAGCTAACCAGTTTACTTTAGTTGGTTCATTTTTTACTTGAGTTGGAGTCAGTTCTTTCCCTTGATCAACATGCACACCACTGTCATAGGAAACCTGATTTATATTAAACAAAGTTTGAAATATTAACTTTAAAAACAAATTTATTAAAAGCATCTAAAATACTTACATGCACAGCTTCAGTGGGTGAAATATCAATAACATCAGGCACAACTGCATGAGATAGGATGGCTGACATATTTTCTACTGAGTTTACAAAACTTATGTTTATGATTATGCAAGTCACTGTTATAATAGAGCAAAATGACTTCATCATTCTCTTATCAGATAACTGCTTACTTACCAAACAAAAATAATAAAAGAGAGGAATTATTATGAACTTAATTAATTTATTTGTTCTTGATAACTTTGGAACAACTTTACTTACATCAAAATCCACTTATGTAAATATAAATTTATGAGAAATTTCGTTGATCACTAAGGTGGGATTAGAAATGGTTCTCCTTTTCGAGACGGGCAATACAAAAGGACTTTCTGATAAGAGCAGAGTCGTGAAGATACTTTAAATTATTTACAAATAACAAGCTAATGGAATATTTTTGACAGATGACGCTGTGTAGACAATACTGCGATAAAAGATATGGTAGCAACAACTTTTTTTCAACTTTTTTAAGTCTTATTTAATGTGAACAGCAAAACCAGCAGTTTTTTCTCCTCTGATATGGATTTTGAACATACCCGTGTGACCTACTGCCCTACTCATATCATTAAAAGCAAAAAAGGTAAACATGTCGAGCCGCCATCTAGCTACCAAATAAACAACTACTTCTAATATTAGATTGGTCAGCCTGACGGTGCAATAGAATTTTCGAGTGTTAATTTAAAAAATTTTAATCATTCATAGGAATTCTTCACAAATACGTTGCAGTAATGTCAGTTTCAGGCTTAAGGCGACTGAAAGTAGTCAATAAGTACGTCGATTCGATTCGTAGTGTGTCGTCTTTCTCACGCAGTCTTGTCTCGCGGCAGTCGCTCTGCTTTCGCTTGAATACGACGTCACATCCCCTTCTACCATCAGCCAAGGTAACTTGTTTCCTCATTTCTTTTCTGACGGGATTTGCATTGTTAAAACTGCGACTGAGCCCTGAGGGAACAGACAAATTTGTAACCAAGTATTCGATCGACTAATTCTATAACTGCCATAGCCCTATTGATAGAATATACGATTCACGTGTACACGTCGTCTATACCGGCAATATGGCGTTTCTGTTCTATAAATTCAACATTTTTTGCATACTTTTGCAGTTTAGTTCGACACACTTTAGACTCGCTTCATCGCAAAGCAATACAATTAAAGCAGCCATGGAAACTCATGGGGTGGTCCCAGATGTTATTGATGTTGCACCTGCTCAATCCATTACGGTATATCAGTCATACTTGTGTTGCTATAAGCATTATACTAATTGTGCAGTGTTTTTAGATCAAGTATGATAGTGGAGTAGCTGTTGATGGAGGAAATGAATTGACCCCAACTCAAGTCCAGAATCAACCCATTCATATTGAGTGGCCTGTCGAAGAAGGGGCCCACTATACTCTCTGCATGACTGGTAAAATAATTGCATAAAAAGAATTGTGACAGATAATGTACAACAGAATCTGTACTTTATTGACAGATCCTGATGCCCCTTCAAGGAATACACCAACATTCAGGGAATGGCATCATTGGCTTGTTGTGAATATTCCTGGCAATGATATCAAGAATGGAGAGGTAATTAAATCAGTGTTTTCTATAGTTGATTTACCAGTGAGTAATTTTTTATTTGTTTTTATTATTTTTATTCTGAAATGTAGGTTCTTTCCCAATATGTTGGATCTGGTCCTCCAGAAGGCACTGGTATAATGAACCTGACAATAAGTTGTTTTATTACTTTTTCTTAATTTTTCGATGGTGATGTATATAATAGGTCTGCATCGATACGTATTTTTGGCTTACAAGCAGCCTGGCCCTCTTACCTGCGATGAGCCTCGTTTGACCAACAGGTAACATTATACAAGCAATACTCCTTACTGTGGTTTTAATTTCTCATCAATGTTATTCTCTCGTTGCGTTTAGATCCGGCAAACATCGTGGAAAATTCTCCATTCGTAAATTTGCGGAAAAGTATAATTTGGGTCAGCCAATTGCTGGAAACGTGTACCAAGCGAAGTGGGATAATTATGTCCCTAAGCTCTATGAACAGCTTGGTGATGATTAAAAGATTCGTCAATATGGTATTCATTGCTGCTGGTCTAGCGCCTTAAGATTTTCAAATTTTCTAGCTGGGATATATATTAGCTTAAGTTTTCTGTGTATCACAGTTCATAATAAAGAATACCATTAAATATGTTAACTCGAGCGATTTTCAAATGTTGTAGATATTAAGTAAAATCTAATTGCCTGAAGACCAGAAAAATTGGGGTAAGGTCAAGCTAACGGTGTTGTCTCGAAAAAAAAAATTGGCTTATCAAATTCATCAACTTCGCTGAAGCTAAAGTATACCGTTATATAAATTTAGAAAAAAGGCATAAAACATTAAAACACGTTTTGTACTTATTAGTGTTTGGGCTGTCTTTGATCGAAACGGTTTGAAATTGTGTACGCTGCTGAAGAGAAATTTAAGGTCAAAATATGTTTAAGTTTATCCCATTTTCAATTGTTTGTGTGCTACTGCAGATGAGTTTGACATCCGCTTCTCCACAAGGTTATTTAAGTAAAGCCGGAGATTTCTGGACTACTCTGGGAGTTGTCCCTGTTCTTATTGATGCGGCTCCTCCAGAAACACTTATTGTATGTCATTAACGTTTATTTAGGTTATTGGATATGGATATAAAGTTTTTTTTTTTTTTTTTTAATATCTAGGTTGAATATGAAGGTGGTTTAACTGTAAATGGAGGAAATCAATTGACACCTACTCAAGTACAAAACAAACCCGTCAAAATTCAGTGGACCTTTCAAGATGGAGATCTTTTTACTCTTTGCTTAATCGGTAATATTCTGATACTTTTTTTATTGCCATTGCACTATTTGTGCCATACATTTGCCAAATACTTCCTAGATCCTGATGCTCCTTCACGGGATCTCCCGCTATTAAGGGAGTTTCAACATTGGATAGTCGTAAACGTTCCTGGGAATGACTTTATGAAAGGGGAGGTAATTTAAAAAGCTGGATTTTCTGAGTAGTTTTTGAATTTTTTCTATCATGGTTCTAATGCTACTTTATTTTTAAATAATAGGCTTTGGCTGTTTACCTGGGTTCTCAACCACCTCCATTAACCGGTATATTAATTATATTTTCTTACAATTGTGTTTTCCCTAGTATTTTAAATATTTTGATCGGTGGTTATAAACGTCTACGCAGGTTTCCACAGATATACATTTTTAGTGTACAAACAGCCCAATTATCTTACATGTGACGAAAACCGCTTGCTGGAACAGTAAGTACATTTAAATGACTTGCGTTACCGTGAATATCTTCATGAAATTGTGCATTTTATATAGGAACATTAAAGGTCGTGGGAAATTTTCAATTCGAAAATTTGCCGCAAAATATAATCTCGGACAGCCGGTGGCTGGAAATGTATTCCTATCCAAGGCATAATTTTGTTAATGATGATTTTTGATTAAGAAATTGTTGGATAAAATACTCGAAGTTTATAGCGATAAATGTGGCAATTTTCTGTTTATCACAGTTTATTAAAAATATCATAAATCACGTTCTTTATCGTTGGCGCAAAGAATTTTCAAAGTCGATTGAATTGGTCTCTATTTAAAGTTGCCTTCTATAAGAGTATCGTCTTCATCAAATATCTCTTCATTAAGACAGATACTAGTCAAGCTAACAGTGCTGTTGGAGAAAATAGGTTGGCCGAGTTCCGGTATAAGTGGGGGGATCTGAGGTGGTGTAGATATGCGCATCCTTCTTCCGCTACCTCTGCGGTGTAGACCTATGTCGGATCGGCGGGGAGGGGAATGAGAAGCACTTCGAACTTTGAGAGGCACTGTCAAAATGTCGACATCGGTTGGATCGGGAACCGAGGAAAGTTTACTCAGTTGGGAATCATCTATACTCATGGAACGAACGAACAATCCAGGTGGTTCAGGAAACACGTCATTCTTTGGAGGGCATTCGCGATCTTCAGTGGCAACTGCTCTTCTCTCAGATCGAGATGCTCTTGGGGATGCACTTTCGGTAGTCGAGGACATGGCTAAAAACGAAGAAAAGTTTTTAAATCAAACTTGGATCTTGTATTATTTAAAAATTTAATTCAATACCTGTAGCTGCCAATCCTGTGGCTGTAGTGGCAATAGCGGCAGTAGTGCGTTGCTTTTGATGTGTATCAATGAGGTCGCAAGCTTTGCCAAGAGTTACAATATTGGAAAGGATCCTGAAGGATCCTAGACAAAGGAACGCGAAAAAGAGGACGAAGGCGTCACCGAAGTTGTCGATTTGAATGGCTTGGCTTACGATGCGGATAGCCAACACTCCCAATGGCAGGGGTATGAAACCCATTCTTCGAGCAACCAAATCGGAGTGATCCGTGAAAGCCTGTAGTAACAATCGATCGCTATTAAATACAAACAGTAGATTTGGAAATAAGGCAAGTGTCTCACATGTTTCTGCTTTGTCGCTGCCAAGTCATACGCGAGACTCAGTGTGAATTCTTGATAAATGTTGGAAGGAATGTCATTGAAGCGCGTGATAAATGCGTGTTTCACCCAGTCCACAATGACTTCGGCCAATATAACCATGAGGCAATCAGGAATTAATACCCAAAATCGTTCTAAAACACGGAAATGCGGTTAATGTCGAGCCAAGGTTAACTGCTGATGTGAAATACAAACAGTAGGGCCTACCTTCTTTCCACATATACTCTCGCATTGTTTGAATTACTACGACAAGAAGAAGAATACTAAGATGAAATCGCTCTCTGACGTCAGAACAAGACAACTGAAACAAGTTGTTCTTATCAAATTTCTTGAAGACACTGCTTTTTAGTTCAACAAACTAAGAGGGTTGAAAAATTAGCGGTTAAAGTAAAAATAACTGTAAAAATATTGAACTTGCATTATTAGACATCATGATGGTTAGAAGAGCTTTGTTGCTTGAGTTAATGGCCACATTGAGTGTGGTGGCTTGAAGAAGTACCAAAACAGTATGCAGCACTAAGTTCAAATAAAGTTTTAAATGTAAGGGAAAATGAGAATAAATAAACAGAAGATTTAAATTATTTCTTTCTCTCTTTGAAAACTTACAGACATAAATAACAGCCATAATAAAATGGGGGATAACACCCAAGTGTTCTCTCTTTCTTCCTTTTCTTTCTGTTGCTGTCCAGAAAAGAGCATCAATAATATCTTGCCCAAAAACAGAAAATAATCTGTCTCCAGTCTAGAAAATTACAGGAAAAAGAGTTCAAAAATTTTTGCAAGCAACGAGTTATTAATTAAACCAGTTTGTTCCTACCTCAAGCATGTTGTAGAAAATGTATAACTTTATGACTGATTGGCTTTTGATTAAGTGGTACATCATGGCCATGTCGACATGGGATAGTATAATGCAGCATATGATGATAATAGTGCCTTTCAAGACATCAACGATTTCAGATGGCTGTAAGATTCGCTTGTACTTGATCTTGCTAAAGCTAATATAGTTTTAAAGGAAATTTAAAGATTTTAAATATATATGACAACATAAGAAGATTCCTTTTAAGGTTTGTACCAGAAAAAATGTAGTATAGGTCGGGTTACCATACCCCAAATGGCAAGAACAAATCGGAGAGGAAGAAAGGTAAATAGAAACAAAAATGCATCTGTGCACTGAAAGAAACCATACGACATGAACTTCTCAACCTCCCTAGGTATTTTCATGAAAAGATACACTTTCTGGCGTCGAGCAACATAACGCTCTTCATCATTTTCTAACTGATAACCTCTGTAAAGCTCTGCCCGTACGAAACTGTAAAAAGAAGGCATTTTTGAGAAATCCACACGAAATTATTATTATTTTTTAGACTAAAACAGAAACGAAACGACACTCGGAGAAACAAGCATTTTCTTTGAAAAATTCGTCTGCATGAAAGAAATAAACATTGACAAAGAAAGTTGAATATTTCCCCGCTAGGCGCTTGCCCGCTGGAAAACCAGTATTCAAAATACTTTTAAATACGAATAGCAGTTTTCGCTATTCGTAAATCGTAATCACTAATCAAGCGCTTGGAGCTACATCAAGACTGAAATAAAAGGAAGAATTAAATTTTATGCATAATCGACTGCTCTAAAAATGTCTCAATTTATTTTTCTCTCATCGTCTGGGATAGAATCCTTATCGAGAAATCGTAAAATTTTGCATGGGAGTGGTGCCTGTAGGGTTACTACCAGTTCATTAAATCAAAGTTCCACCCATAATTCATGGCCACTTTACCGGGAGAATTTTGGCTGTTTCCAAATCAACACAAATTTAAAATATTACAGAAACAGGTATTCGACAAATGAGATAGCGTGGTTTAAAATCAGTGACATTGGGAAAGGGTGGAGTTGATTTTTCCTTTGGGAGGAGGATGGACAAGGTCTCGCATCAAGCCATCAACGAGTATATAAATTGAAGCTAAGATGTGCAATCATTATTACCCGGAAATCATCCTGGGAAGAGACGACATCTCTAAAATGGCGAAACTTAGCGTGTTTTCTCAGGTAAGTTATTAAATTCGTATTCATTTCTTTATCTATATTATAACATGGCCGAGTACGAATTAGAAAAAATATTGCTTTCACCGTATTTTATCGTGTTGCAGTTTTTCCTGGTATTATGTTGTTTTGTGGTCATCAACGCTATGCCCAATCCGCAGGGCCCAAAGGGAGCTTTGGTAGCCACAGCTGAAAGTGGACATTTTTCTTATGATGGTAAGTTTAGCCAGATTTACTTTAAAATATTCGCCTGCGTCACAAAATCTAATTTTCGTTTTGTCTTTCTTCAAAGATCCTAACAAATGGAAGGAACACAATTCGCTGTGCGCCGGCGAACATCAGTCGCCCATCAACATCGACACCAGGAAAAGCAAAACGGCCAAATTCCCTCCGTTCCAATTCCACAACTACGCAAAAGGTTTACCAGAGAATTTGGAGAACAACGGACACACTGGTATGTTTACCTGTGCTTTAATTTTCCTAAACATTTAACGAATAAATCAATAACATTTTCGTAATTCGAATTTCAAATGTTTTTAGTCCAGTTGACCATTGACAACTTAATTAAGGATTTGCCTACCATTTCCGGAGGAGGTCTCGAAGGTCCCTACGAGTTTGCTCAGATGCATTTTCACTGGGGAGAAGCTGAATTTGGTAGCGAACATAAAATCAACAGGAAACAGTAAGATACGCCCAATGAGAATCTCTGACTCGAGATTTTACACACTTAATTTCTATTCCCTTTTAGATACGCTGGAGAGGTTCACATTGTCCACTGGAATAAAAAATACGGGAATTTCGTGAATGCCACCAAACACAACGACGGTTTAGCTGTCCTGGGAATCCTGATTGATGTTTGAATATAATTCAAAACAGATTTCTAGATAAAGAGAATTAATTTTGTTACATTTTGTTGTGCAGCTGCAAGATAGAGACAATATTGCCTTCCGCCATATCGAACATTTTGACAGCATTAAGACTGCCAGCAAGAAAAACGAGAAACTGCCCTACTCCGTCCCACTGAAGGATCTTCTTCCCAGCAACACTGCAAGCTTCTTCCGCTACGAAGGATCCCTGACCGACGCCAGATGCAACGAAGATGTCATCTGGACCGTTTTTGAAACACCAGTTCACATCTCCCATAAACAGGTATTTTGTTTTACTGCTTGGTACACAGCGTTGTTATTAGACATTTCTCTGTTTCCTCATTTAGTTGGAGATGTTCAGGCAGTTGAGCGATGACCACGGCAAGCCGCTGAGTAAAAATGTCCGCCCCACTCAACACGAACACGACCGAATTGTTACCTACTCTGGGCCAGAACAAAAAACTTCCGAGCTGCCTCTTGTGTTCCCTATTTACAATCCTGCTGCATTTGCCTACTATCCATTCTTCCCACAGAATGTTCCCTTCATGATGGTGTATTAGTCTAACTCTAAGTTGAGGGTTTAGAGGTTAGCTGAAAGGCATTCTCAAATATTTGGTTTTACAATAACATAATTTTTTAATCATTTTCAATATTGCGGGCAATTACATTGAATAACATTTAATGATGTTAAATACAACGAAAATTCACCAATCAAAACGTTATAACCACTGCTTTATAGAAAGAAGATAATTGTCTATCACATGCACAGTTAGATAAGAAATAGAGAATGACGTGAGTGCTTGTTTGTGGACTGTTAGGTTATATACTTTAAGATATGCTTTACTCAAATGCTAACCGATTTCAATTGACGTTCTGTTTATATCGATAGTAGCCTAAATCAACTTGACTATCGTAAATAGCACAAAAGTGAGAAAAGCTATACTTTTCATCTTATAACCACGCACTAGCATTCAAGACTCATATGAAAAATGTAGTTTAGGATATTAGATGCATTAAAAAACAATGTACCTACATAACTAATGTTGATCAGTTAAATTTAAAAAAAGGTTGAGAAATTAGTCTCGAAAGCGTCACGGTCAACGGCGACCACTCTCTTAGAAAAATGTTCACACTGGACTATGAACATATATTTTCGTCACGAAATCGAAAATATATTTCATGAAATCGTGTACAAATTTTTCACAATTTTTGAATATAAGTCTTCGTAAAAATTGCAAGTGAAGTTTTATTTCACATTTGATGAAGTGTGAACATATATTTCACACTAAAGGAGCGTTTTTATATGGGATGGACGAAACACTTTGTCTATGTTGGCGCAATCTCTTCCCACTCTTCCCACCCTGCGCAATCCCACCACGAAAAATAAAAAAAAATGAAGGGCGTCTCTTTCTTTTCTTCTTTCTTCTTATATTTCTTTATCTTTCTTTCTTTTCCTTATGCTATATTCCATTATTTCTATATGCCCGCTGCCGTCAGTAAGCCTTTGTAATCAAAAGAGGCAAAGTCAAATGTTAACAAAGAAATAAACCCGAAAACAACCCTCATATTGCTACAGCGTTTGAAAATCGCTTGAAAGCAAGATGTTCAAATTCGTTATTTCAAAGGTATGCATCGCGAAGCTGTCAAATGTTAGCACTACATATATTTCCCTACCTTATTTGTAAAAATTATCTTCCCCTACCCGTCGGCAGTATAGCTCCAAGACCTTGAAAACACCCCTTTGTCTACATTGAATTTCCCCCAAATTTTATTCCAGTAAAATCTTGTCACACACAGTTGAGCTTCATTCTTATAGTTTTCCACATTTCAAAAATGGTCTTGTGTCGTGTTTCTTATTTGATGACTCGTAAAAAGAGTTTGTGCGAGTGTTCGTCTATGGATGACATATGCTTGATCAAGGTATGTAACACATTCTTAAATTTATTTACTGCCAGTAATATTGTTGAATTCTATCGATAGCTTCGTCGAAGTGTCTCGTCGATAAAGTTCTGTTGATTTTGGAGACGGCTGATGGATTTGAAGTTGAAGACGAACTCTTTTTCAGTGTCTATGTGAGTAACACTGAGGAACATTCTTTCTTTGTAAAAAAAAAATTTGATATAACAGAGCCGCATCCAACACCAAGTGTCGAAAATTCTCCGTCGGATGGAGCCAAGGAGAAGGTTATACAACATTTATGAATAACGATTAATGTCATTCGGTATTTTCTGATTTGTATTTCATTGGCTGTTCCTTTCATATTTCTAGGGCCTATTTGACGACTTGAGAAAAATAATCGAAACGTCAGGAAGGCCCTCAACGGGAAGAACGGGAGTTCCAACATTCAATTTTTTCCGGTTGGTTTCATTTCAGCTTAGTTGTCCATGTCTCTTAAATAATTATTTCTAATTTTGTTTAAAGGAGGACACAAATTTGAATTCTGCCATTGTAGCCGATGCATCCCGCGGGATGAAACAACCAGCACTGATTATACTTGGAGTGGACCAATTCTACCTTAAATTAGATGAGCATGCAGTCAAACTTGGAGTTGGTTGCGTGTCAGAGGCCATGGGATATGTTTTGGGGGCTTATTTTGTGTTTAATTGCTCATATCCGCCTCTGTGGCACATGGTTTTTTGTTTTTTTGGAAGAAGTTGTAAATATTCCTAAAGAACTTAGGAGCGTAATATCTTCAATCACCATTAGAAATTTCGTGTCAAAACTTTCCAAAGTATCTAATTAGTTAGCAATGTATTAAGTTGGAACTGGGAAAATACAATGTCTTTGAGTAAATTCATTTTTTATCGTTTTTTAATTAAACCTTATGCAATAGTACTACAAACAATTGAATCAATGAATATAGCATGCTACTGTCTACTATTCTATCAGAATATGTTTATGAATTCTAATATTAATATTGCATATATTGTTATATCATTATCTTGATAACATAACAATGCAGTATCGGTAACAGTTTTGTTATTTAAAACTTTTCTTTCCGATGACCTTGAATTGTTCATCGTGAAAACCTTGAATTGTTCCTGTAGACGACCTTGAATTATTCCGAAAAACTTAATCCAGGTCCTTAACCTTGGATCCAAGGTTTTTGCATCTTAGAAACAAATGCTCGACGAAATGAATATTATTGTTCACACTGCTGCAGTCTTAAATGAACTTTATTTTTCACTCCTGAAACGATAAAATATTTTCACGAAATTTGCGAACATATATGTTCCGATGCCATTTTACGAACATATATGTTCGCTAAAACGCGAACATTTTTCTTAGAGAGCAAGAGTAGCTTGACGGGTTTCCTCATGTCGCTTTGTTAACGACGAAAAGTAAATTACCTATTCCGGAGGTTATTACTGTCACACTTGTTACACGAACACAGTAATTTAAAAAATATTCTTCACTGTAAACGTCCAACTATAGGTCGACAGTGCGCAAGAACAAAAACCTCGTCTACCTGCTGATCCAAGGAGACTATATACAGGTGTAATGGTGTAATTGAGCTCAAAATAAAAGTAACCTTAGCCTTCCTAATTTACGCATCGATTCAATTCAAATTATTCAGTACGACAAACGTTTACTTGATGGCAACGTGACGACAAGTGCGCAATATACGCATCTAAAAAATTTGAGTATAGAATAACGCCTTCGGTATTATAGCAATACGTTAAATTATTCTCAAGTCAAGGGAAAAGAGGAACTCGTTTGAATTGATTCATGTCTTAAAATGGTCACCGAAACGTTTGTAAATTTGAATTGTCAAAAAGAGACGTTAACTATTTCGCAAGGGTGTGGTTACAGTTCCACCCATGATCCAAGGGCACCAACCGGGGAAGTTTTTGAAAATCCTCACGTCAACAAGAGTAAACAAGTATAATATTAAAAAAAAAAAAAAAAGAACTGGTATGTTCAAACTAAAACAAATAAGTGCATTGGCGATTAAACCTGAAATACGGATAATATTGTATGTGGGTGCGGTTTATTTTTTTCTTTTGGAGATTGGGCAAATGAAATGGGCACAAGGTTTCTCGTCATCAAAGTATAAAATTCAAGCTCAAGATGTAACTCATTATCATTGGCCAAGAAATATTTGGAAGAATAAGAGCTACACAATGACGATGAAACTAAGTGTTTTGGGCCAGGTAATAAATTTTTATTCAGTTATTATATCTGATAATTATACAGCACTCAAATAATTCTAAACTGCGATCTGTATTGTAACGCTAAACTGTATGGTATACCCTAATTTCACCGCATTTGTCTGTGTTACAGTTTTTACTGGTAATATGTTGTCTAACGGCAGTCATCAGTGCTATGCCCAATCCACAGGCACAGGCCCCAAGTGGAGCTTTGGTTGCCACAGCTGAAAGTGGACACTTTTCTTATGATGGTAAGCTTCCCCTATACTTTTTATTCCTTTTCTGAAATATTCATTCGCCCATACGAAAGTGGATATTCAAATCGATTCAAATGTTGTTTATGTTTTTTAAAGATCCTAACAAATGGAAGGAACACAATTCGCTGTGCGCCGGCGAACATCAGTCGCCCATCAACATTGACACCAGGAAAAGCAAAACGGCCAAATTCCCTCCGTTCCGTTTCCACAACTACGCAAAAGGTTTGCCCGAGAATTTGGAGAACAACGGACACACTGGTATGTTTACTACTTTAAAATCATTTAGCATTTAACGTAATAACCATCGAATTATTAAAATCCAAATTCAAACATTTTCAGTCCAGTTGACCATTGACAACTTAATTAAGGATTTGCCTACCATTTCCGGAGGAGGTCTCGAAGGTCCTTACGAGTTTGCCCAAATGCATTTTCATTGGGGAGAAGATGAATTCGGCAGTGAACATAAAATCAACAATAAACAGTAAGATATGCCCACTGAGATTCTATAACTCGAAATTTCACAGAATTAATTTCTATTGTCTTTTAGATACGCCGGAGAGGTTCACATTGTCCACTGGAATAAAAAATACGGAAATTTCGTGAATGCCACCAAACACAACGACGGTTTAGCTGTCCTGGGAATCCTGATTGATGTTTGAATAATTTCAAAACTGTTACTCGAGAGATTACAATTATAATTATATTCAATATTATATTCTGCAGCTGCAAGACAAAGAGAATATTGCCTTCAGCCATATCGAACAATTTGACGACATCAGAGATGCCAGCAAGAAAAATGAGAAACTGCCCTACTCCGTCCCGTTGAAGGATCTCCTTCCCAGCAACGTTGCAAGCTTCTTCCGCTACGAAGGATCCCTGACCGACGCCAGATGCAACGAAGATGTCATCTGGACCGTTTTTGAAACACCAATTCACATCTCCCATAGTCAGGTATTTTGTTTTGCTGATTGGCACAAATAAGCCACGTATTATTGAGAGAACTTCTTCGTCATGTCAATATTTCTAGTTGGAGATGTTCAGGCAGTTGAACGATGACGAAGGCGAGCCGCTGAGTAAAAATGTCCGTCCCACTCAACACGAACACGACCGAATTGTCACTTATTCTGGTCGAGCCATGCAATGTGGCACCTGTTCTACCGCTACTGCTGATCGTAGTAGTGAAGGTCGATCCGATTCGTCTGAATCCGGCGAATCAAAGGAAATTACCAAATCGAAAACAAGACACTATGGCTATTAATTAATAACTATGTTGGGTATTTAAGAACCGAAAAACTCTCCGTGTTTTATGTAATAAATTTAGTTAAATGGGTTTCTTTCCCCCGTCTTTCCCACAGTTTCTATTTAAGCCATAATTTAAATCCAAGTTGAGGGTTCTGAACTGGAAGATGTTGCCATTCATTTTCAGGCTGTAGTTACAACTGATTGTGGTGTATTTGGAAATCAATATTTTAAGTCCATCTCGAACACGTTGGCGTTGGATTTGCTCAACCCTTCCGCAGTATCCGCACAGTATTCATCCATCACCGTGGCGTAAATTAATTATGTGTAGACGCAAATTGGTGGATAAATATTTCCTTTCAAAATGAACGCAGTCAGCTTGTATTTAATTGATGCGTAAAAGCGTGACGATCACAAGACATGTACGCCGTGAGGGCCACCCTGTCCCGGATTTTTTTTTTTTTTTTAGATGATAAGGGGCGCACATACGAATTTCACTTATAATAAAACAGTAAATATTTGGGTCGAAAAAAGTAATAGGGGTCGTTTTCACTGACGCATGTGTCAGTTAATCTAATTGACAAACATGTTGTCAGCAGGTTATTGAATTTGAATTTTGATCCTGTCGTCGCGCAGCTATCAACAATCCCATCACTTTACGTTTTAAAGGGCAACTCGTTCAACGATGGATTATAAAGATAGTGCGGATGAAAAACTGATGTTTCGATTGAGATAGGAATTATTATTGGTTGCAAGTTCAATTTGAGTTTTTTATCTCTTTAGGTCAACTGTGGTACGGACCAAATCGATCCACACACAATATCAATCAAGTAGCAAAAGGGATATCACCCCCAGATTTCTATTACAGATAGGATGCCCATAAAACCGAGAGCATTCGTTGTTTGACTACAACTACATATTCCTGACCAACAGGTGAGTGCATGCAAATTATTGCCTAAAATGTCGGTGATCTCGGTTATCCAGGTAAAAATTGAAATTTCAGCCAAATAATACTAAACCTTATTATTACCTAACGAATAGAGTAGCAGACTAAAACATTTGAAATTTAATCTATACTTATAGATCGTACTCTTAGTTTCCTTTGGAGTCGCTAACGGTGCTGTCATCCGGGTCCAAACAGGTTTGACATCTTTACCGTTTATAGGCTGTTGATGAATAATAATTATTTTTTTGTTTTCATTCAGAACCGAAAAACGCTTGGAACTATGACGGTATTATTAAGCCTTGACATTATGCTATGTGAGCTATAATTAAATCAGATGTTCACTCTTGAATACTATAGATCCGAGTCAATGGCCCGTTGACTTCCCAACGTGTGGCGGTGAGCAGCAGTCGCCCATCAACCTCGATCCTTTAACGGCGGTCGAGTTCGATTATCCGACCTTCAGTTTCGCCAACTATGATAAAGCTTTCGTCGAAGTTGTCACCAACAACGGCCACACGAGTAACATGCAGATAAACATATATAGAGTTTGATTCATCTTAATTTTATTGCCATTCTCTTGTTTGAATTATTCAGTTATGCTTCAGGTGAATGAAAATCTACCCGTTACAGATCTACCTTACCTGAGTGGAGGTGGCTTGCCGGGAGTGTACTACTTCCATCAACTTCACTTCCACTGGGGTGGCGATCTCAGCCGAGGCAGTGAACATCGCATTGCCGATCAACCGTATTACATTTTGTTAACGTCGTTCTATACAACCAAATTAAAGCCATATATAATGAAACTAAGCGCTACATTCTAGATTCCCGGCTGAACTCCACATTGTCCACTACAATGAGAAATACGGAGATTTCGCCACCGCTTCCGGATTTCCCGACGGTTTAGCTGTCTTAGGCATCATGATCGAGGTATAATGTTTCAATGTTTGAATAGACTTATTAAAAACAAATCGACATTATTCTTAATCGATAGGAGGAAGCTCACGACAACATTGCATTCCGTCACATTCAACATTTCGAAACTATAGCCAATCCCCTAGACGCCCAAACCTACGACGTGGCGATCCCGGTTCCACTTGAGGATCTCATTCCCGACGATCCTACGGCTTTCTTCAGATACGATGGTTCTCTCACAACGCCCGAATGCAACGAGTCAGTTTTTTGGACGGTTTTCCAGACTCCCATCGCCATTTCAGAGCGTCAGGTGAAAACTTTGCGTCTAAATTCATTTCGTTTTTTAAATGAACTTATTTAAAAGCGTTATATGATTATCTAGTTGGCCAAATTCCGAGGGGTATTTGACGACGAGAGCCGTCCGCTAGAAAACAACTACCGCCCAGTTCAACCATTGAACACACGCGTTGTGTCTTACCGCCCGTCTAGTCCAGTCGCTTTAAAATAAATTCAGTCAATCAATCGCCAAAGTCATCAAATGTTATATCAGAGTCAGCACGCGCTAAATGTTGAAATTATATTTGAAATATGATTTGAAGTATAGTCAACGAGTATACACTACAAATAAGAATTGCATTTGTTTATTGTTGCGATGAACTTCCAAATCTCAATATTATTGCATCATAGAGAGTAAAAATATGACGCAGTTACATATATAGTCAGATTAATGTATTCCTTTTGTGAGTCAAATAACAGCCGGAAAATATGTGACACTTTCACCCCGCGTGTTCTATCTGCAATTTGGTATTCAAGGCGGGTGTTACTCGGTGAAACTCGGTCGGTGTGCCGACAATCGTGTCGAATACAAAAACTGTAGTACGGTACGGTGCTGCCTATTTCAGCAGTTATAATTATTCTGTTTAAATCATATCAACAATGGGACTGTTAGTACCACCCGATAGTTTCACTTTCTAATAAGTTGATAATTCAATAATCCGACGCTATCTAGTTTTTCTCGTTTGAAATCTCGTGAGTTTTCTGCTGATGATGCCCAAGTGAATGCAAGGAAAGATCCGCGCAACTCGTGCTTGCTGGAAAGGTTCCAAGAAATTTCACCTTTTGTTACAGCACTGTGAGATGCATTTAAAATTCCATGGGCGCATGATGAGGTTCATTTCAGTATCAATGTATATATAAGGATGAAGTGCTGTGTGCAAGTTCGACAGTTGTGCCGTTACGTCCAGCAACACAAACGCTATTATACCTGCGCTCTTGCCAGGGAGAATTCAACTGCAAACATGGCAAAACTGAGTTTTCTGCTACTAATAGCGTTATGCTGTACAATAGTCACCAAAGCCCAAGTCCCAAAGCCAGGTATGTACATCTGATGGCAATTTGAATTCAATTTTCTAATTTTATTAAAACTATTCCGCCCTTGTTCGATTTCATTGCGATTATGACTACCCCAGCACCGCCAACCCATTGGAACTATCAACGTAAACATTTATCTAACTAAATTATTATGCTCTGATGATTAATATCCAAATGTCTATGCGTGTCACAGATCCGAATGAATGGAAGGAACATTTCTCATCTTGCGGAGGGGAGCATCAATCGCCCATCAACCTCGAGCTGAGCAAAGCCGCTGCTGTCGATTATCCCAGATTCAGTTTGAACAACTACGACCAGGTCTTCCCCGAAATGGTGACCAACAACGGTCACACAGGTACATAATCACCTTCTCGGAATTTTGATAAATCAAAAAATTAAATCTATAGGGATTCAAAATGAACATTTGGCTCCTTGAAAAAATATTTGTATATAGTCATGATGCGTGTGGAGAGTGGGGGCAAAACCGCTGAAGAGTTGCCGTTCATTACCGGTGGAGGATTAACAGACCGTTTCAATTTTTTCCAACTCCATTTTCATTGGGGTAAAGACACGCTGAGAGGCAGCGAGCATTACATCAATAATCGACAGTATGTTTATTCTCATTAGTCTTTTTCGTATTTCCATTCTTTCCCGCTCTGACCAACCGAATTTTCTTCCATGTATTTTAAAAGATATCCAGCCGAACTGCACATTGTCCACTACAACGCTAAATACGGAAGCTTTAACGACGCTGTCGTTCATCCGGACGGATTAGCCGTCTTGGGAATTATGATGGAGGTATATAATACTTGTTGAGATTTTTTTAATTAATTACTAAGCCATGTAATTAATTCATTAATTAATTAAACACGTTTTATTTCCTTAGTTGGAGGCTAGAGATAACATTGCCTTCCGCCACTTGGAACATTTCGACGAAATTATCAACCCCGACGCGGCTAAAAAGAGTGTCTTGTCCTATTCCTTTCCGCTGATGGATCTTATTCCCGACCGAACCGGAAGCTTCTACCGATACAACGGCTCGCTGACTACTCCCGGCTGTAACGAGGACGTCATCTGGACGGTTTTCGACACCCCGATCGGTATTTCCGAACGCCAGGTAAACATGAGAATAATGTTACAGTGTGCCATTATTGTATGACATAGTGCTAATTTTTTTTTTTTATGTTATCCGGGGGTTTTTAGTTGCGCATCTTTCGAAAGTTACACGACACTGAAGGCCATGAGATGGAGGATAATTTCCGTCCAGTTCAAGAGTTGCACGATAGAGTGCTTACTTACCGCCCGGAAGATCCCAACATGGACGAATAATTTCTTTCGTATATTTAATTTTGGAGGATTGTTGATTCCCGTTTGCTGTTATAGGCCTACTTACTACGCAAGACGATCCGTGGCAATCGCTAAATTGTGAATAAAGATCAAATTCTGTTGTATGAATTAAAATAATACAGCCTATCATTAACAAGAAAAGAATGATTTGCTTTTATTATTATCCATCCAGATAAGTGTTACATTGAATTACAATCAATGGGTTGCATAACCCTGGTTTACTCTCAGATCGCCTAGCGGCTGGCGCGTTAAAATGTTTTTCTTTTGTTTCACTGAGACATTTGACTAAAAATTCTCCCGATTTTCTTAGTCCTTTATCATTGTCTGTACGAACAAGTGTCATTGAAAGTTATTTCTTGTCAGTTGTCACCTCTACAACATTCGCCTCTCCTCTCCGATATGCAAATCAACCCACCTTTTTCCTTCACGGTATTATTAGTAAAAGCCTAACGCTTAATAAGTCTTTTGTTAATTTTAAAATTGCATCAAATTGTTACAGCTGGTGATTTTTGTTTTGATTCGGCCATTAACGGGAGCTGGTATCAACGTGACTACTTTAGACCCAGCATTACTCGAACGAAATGGTACGTAACAACAAGATTACACACGAATTAATTTATTCATGTTTTCACCATCAAATATAATTAACATTTTATTTATCTGAATTGTGAAGTAATCGGGAACGCGTCTGCAATGAACACTACGTGGGATTACGATGGTAAGTCGACATATAATTTTTATACTTGACTGAATTTCCAAAAATGTTTAACTGTTGATTTATTAATAGAGTCACTCAAGTGGCCGATTCGTATCGCTCCTTGCGGAGGTGAACACCAGTCGCCCATCAACATCGAACCAACCAAAGCCATCGTCACTGATTATCCCCGGCTGTCATTTGTCCACTACGACAAAGTCTTTCCTGAGACTGTCACCAATAATGGACACACAGGTATGAGAATATGTTTATAATTTCTTACCCCGATAAGCACAAATCAATTCATCGTTTTATTAATGATACAGTGACGCTACAAATTCACAAAGACGACGGGGATGACAGGGATCTGCCTTACATTAAAGATGGAGGGCTTTCGGATCGATACATTTTCTATCAACTTCATTTCCACTGGAGTAGCAACAACAGAATTGGAAGCGAACACCGCATAGCCAACAAAAGGTACACATTTGATCAGTTCTCCTGTATTTTATTTCTTATTTCTTTATCCTTTGAAAGATATCCGGCCGAACTTCACATCGTTCATTACGGCCAAAAATACGACAACTTTACAGAAGCCTCTAAACATCCGGATGGATTGGCCGTTCTCGCCATTTTGATTGAGGTGAACAAATTCCTTTTCAAATCTGCTGATGGTGCCAAAGTCTCTATTGCATAAATTTGAAATTCCAGATGGAAAAGAGAGATAACATCGCCTTCCGGCATATTGAGCACTTTGATGAAATCACTCGCCCTGCCAATTCCAGTAGCGCGGGAATGAACTCGAGTGTTACAAATCTGACCAACCCGGTCCCATTGGAGGATCTTCTGCCAGACAGTCCGTTCAGCTTCTATCGTTACAACGGGTCGCTAACTACTCCGCTGTGCAACGAAGCCGTCATCTGGACGGTGTTTGACATCCCAATCGCCCTCTCGCAACGTCAGGTTTGTGTTCGCTATTAAGACAGACTAGTAAATCAATTTAAAAAATTTGAGATGAGAAGAAATGTTTTCACGACTCAATGATTTTAGATGGGCGAATTTAGAAAACTGTTCAACACAGAGGGCTATCACTTGATCGACAACTTCCGTCCAGTTCAATCGCTTCACGGTCGTTTGGTGACGTACCGCTCCGAGAACTAGTCAATGTACACTAGAAATAATTTGACGCCAAAACCGCAATGAGTTTTAGATATTTTAATTTGTTTTTTTAATTATTCGTGCAATATTATACCCATCGATTTCTTAAATGCAAATATAAAATAAAAATACCAAATTAATTATTGATTAAAAACGACTGATGTTTCTCGATATTTGGCGTTGTTTTTTATTTGTATTTTATCCATACCAACAGGTAGCCGCCTCAATGGAAGGTACATTACAATCCGGCAGAACCCGAAAATGTATAGTACACAACGGCAGATGGCGTTTTGTTTGAGCTGAATCTTCACTCCTGCCGCGCTCATTTCAAAATCTATTTGGCAGTGAATGGACTGCTCCTCAGGTGTAAGGAATTCCACCTGACAAGCGGAACACATGTAATAGTAAAGAAAATTACTTATCTCGAGAAAAACTATCAATTTCTGCAATACGAATATGTGTTTGTACAATTAATTGATTTTCTCTTTGTTTTTACCAGAAGTCGCATTTATTTTGGTCCAACATACCGGTAATAATCTAATCAGTTGCCATCAGGACTACGGGGACTCGTAAATGTCTAGAGGCTATACAACGCCATACTTATTGGACATTTCGCTTTATCAGAATGGCGCCCGACAACCCAATAATGAAATGGGAAGTTTGTGTATTTATACCAGCTTATATGGAACCAACTGCCGGCAGCATCAGTCGTAAGGTGTTTGTGTTGTGTGGATTCACACCCACAGTTTAGAGGTCACCTCAAAGGTTCTTTGTAGTTTTAGAAACATTTTAAAGACATTCCTCTGCTGGCGAACAAGCTGCGATGTCACAGCGTTTCTTTGAAGGAACTGAGCACGCAACTCTTTACGCAAAGTCCCGACCCAATGCGCCTCCTGGACTTGCAGACAAGATCGTAAATTTCTTGAAGGAAAAGGTATTTTTAAAAACAGAACAAAAACAACTTTAAAAAACTTTTTTAAAGACTGAATAAATTGTGTTACAGTATCAAGGAGACTTGGAGTTGTGTTTGGATGTGGGATGCGGAAACGGCCAGTGTAGCGGCCTCTTTTCCGCCTCGTTTCGCAAAGTGTTGGCCACGGACATTAGTCCGTCGCAGATTGAAGTGGCCAAAACGCTCAATCATCCAACCAACGTCGAATTTCAGTAGGTTAAATTCAACTCTAAATATTGTGAACGATAATTGATTTTAGCCAACAAACACAGGGTCAGTCCAGCCGAGATAAGCCCAGCCAAAAATGAGTCGGCTCAAGTTGTAGTGGCTTGTGTGGCGGCCCATTGGTTCGACTTACCCGCATTTCTCAAAGAAGCCGACAGAGTTCTGTGTCAGAACGGAGTCGTGGCTTTGACGAGTTTCTTTTTGCCAATTGCGGTTCATCCTACGAAATCCGACGAACTTAATGACGCAATCAGACACGTAAGTTTCAAAGCACACACATTACAGTATCTGACAATAATATTCTTATCGATTCACATCGATGTCAGTTTTATTTTGAAAGCCTCGGTCCGTATTGGGGCAGCGGAGTCCGTCACTTGGAAAATGAATACGGCGACTTTACAATCCCTTACGCGGAAACTGTGCGGTAAAAATCAACATATTAATATATTATTAGGTTACATATATAAATAATAAAAAGTTAATTGCGAATTTTTTTCTAGGGCTGAAGTTTGGACCGACGACGAGCCTTACACTTTAGCCGAGGCAGCTGCTTACTTGGAATCATGGTCTGGTTTCCAGAATTTGTGTCGAGATAAAGGAGAAGCTGCCGGACGGGAAGTACTTCAAGAATTCATTGCAAAGTATTTTTTAAAAGTTTTAAAACTATGGCAATCAAACGTTTCTTAATTTCCAATCCATTTTATATGACAGGTGTTTGAAATCGTTGGGAACCACAGACGAACCAGACAGGGTGGAATTCAAATTGAAGCGGAAATATTTCATTTTGATGGGGCGCAAAGCCTGAAACGTTCCAGCCCCAGTTCCAGCACATTACGTTGTAAGCGGTAATGGGCACAATCATACTGAATATATCACGATAGATTTTATAAGATAGAAGAACACATTATTTTAATATTAAACATACTACCGAGTCTTTACAATACAAGAGATGAATGCAACTCTTAAAAGTTTACTGTCCGATAGTTAAAGATGCCCTTGATTGTTCCCTGGGTTATATTACAGTTACCGTTATTTTATTCTGTTTACCTTTCTTGTTTAATCAAACGCCAATTTTATCTGTGTAACATGAGATAAAAGAATTAATGTGCAGCACGAGATATCAAAACAAAGATCGGCGTAAGTGGCTTTATGTTATTGATTGACAAGTTCTATTGCGCATTTCCTGGTGACCTTATTCCAAGGCTGTCAGTGTGTTCCGATAGATTTAGTTAATCAATTTGGCAACCAAAAATTTGTATAATTCAAAGTTCATGTTAACTAACAAATCTGAATTATTATGACGCTCATTTTTGCCTCAGTTTCCACCAACATTCCAAGTCGGAAAGACATCGCTTGGTTAAATTTAAAATTAGTTCTTAATTCCCTAAGCTATAGGGCCTACTCTCATTTCAAGCTGATAGCTAATTAATTTTTTTTTCTTACAATTAAAAAAGGGGAACTTATTTGTTTGTTATTGACAAAACATTAAACCAGATTTCCATAGTGAAATAAAAAAGTTGAATCCCTTCCTGATAACCATATCAGAATAAAGCGCATGGCAACCGGCAACCCAAAATAGAAATGGGAAGTTTCGTCGACTTATAAGGAACGAACGGTCATGTGACTTGCCGTCGCCCGTCAGCGTCAGTCGTAATTTATTCATGTCTGATGATTCATATCCACAGTTTAGTTTAGAGGCAAACTCAAAGGTTCACTGTAGCGCAAAAATTTTGCTCCGACATTTCAGACATTTTCCTCTGCTGGCGAACAAGCAACGATGTCACAGCGTTTCTTTGAAGGAACTGAGCACGCAACTCTTTACGCAAAATCCCGACCCAATGCGCCTCCCGGACTTGCGGACAAGATCGTCTGTTTCTTGAAGGAAAAGGTATTATAAACAGCACAATAACAACATGACTTTAGGGGACTGAATAAATTGTGTTGCACAGTATCGAGGAGACTTGGAGTTGTGTTTGGATGTGGGGTGCGGAAACGGCCAGTGCAGTGGCCTCTTTTCCACCTCGTTTCGCAAAGTGTTGGCCACGGACATTAGTTCGTCGCAGATTGAAGTGGCCAAAACGCTCAATCATCCAACTAACGTCGAATTTCAGTAGGTTAAAATCAACTCTAAATGTGATAAACGATAATTGATTTTAGCCAACAAACACAGGGTCAGTCCAGCCGAGATAAGCCCAGCTGGAAATGAGTCTGCTCAAGTTGTAGTGGCTTGTGTGGCGGCCCATTGGTTCGACTTACCTGCATTTCTCAAAGAAGCCGACAGAGTTCTGTGTCAGAACGGAGTCGTGGCTTTGGCGAGTTACTTTCTGCCAATTGCGGTTCATCCCACAAAATCCGACCAACTCAACGACGCAATCAGACACGTAAGTTTTTTTTACCAATGTGTGTGTTGATAACAATCTTCTCCTTATCGACGGTATCAGTTTTATTTTGAAAGTCTCGGTCCATATTGGGGTAGCGGTGTCCGCCACTTGGAAAACGAATACGGCAACTTTACAATTCCTTACGCGGAAGCTGTGCGGTAATAGCCGATTTTAGCGCCACTAGACATCACCAACATAGTTTAAGATCTAATGAAAAATTAAATTATACTTGTTTTGTTGCAGAGATGAAGTTTGGACCGATGACGAGCCTTACACTTTAGCCAAAGTGGCTGCCGATTTGGAATCATGGTCGGGTTTCCAAAATTTGTGTCGAGATAAAGGAGAAGCTGCCGGGCGAGAAGTACTTCAAGAATTCATTGCAAAGTATTTTTTAAAAGTCTTAAAACTATGGCATTCAAAGGTTTCCTTATTTCTAATTCATTTTATATGAAAGGTGTTTGAAATCCTTGGGAACCACAGACGAACCAGACAGAGTGGAATTCAAATTGAAGCGGAAATATTTTCTCTTGATGGGACGCAAAGCCTGAAACGTCCAAGAACATCTTGTTGTTGTTGCCTGTGTTATTGTGGACAGTATCAGACGGACTCACGACATGAAAAAAAATAAAAAATGTATTTTACCGTCTTTGCAATACAAGGGATCAATTCAACTCTCAAGTTAATTGTTCCATAGTTATTGATGCCGTAAGCCCGTTACGTAATAGCGGGTAGAGAAGATGGAAAGTTTTTTTTCTTTTTCTATTTGCCTTTTTTTTTTAATTTAATCGAAAACTCCGATAATCTGTAAAGCTGAGATAAAAGAATTGATGCGCAGTATGGATGAGATATCAAAACAAGGTGTTGTGTGTTTCTTTTTATTATTCAAAATTTGATACCATTTTGTTTTGCCTCTCAGTACTCCATCAGACATCATTCAAGTTGAAAAGACACGCGCTTATATTATTTAAAGATAACACCATTTAGTCTGAATTGGCAGCAGCTACTTTTTCAAGTCGATTCGAGCTGATAATTAATTCATTTCGCACTTTCACAAGGAAAAAATGGTCGCTTTGGGTGTCTTCCTGATGGTAGCTTTATTCGCTTCCAGCTTCGGGAATGCTGATGTGGTATCCCTAGATGACAAAGGTAATTAAACATTTTTTGTCGGCCCACCAATGAAAAAGACTTGTTCTGTACTAACGACATCTTTCAGATTGCGCTGGGGGATACATTTTCGTGGACAAGGAGGTTGTGATGATTGAAGGTCCTTTTAACGAAAATTGTATTTTGCAATTCGAAACACAAGAGGATCGTATTCTGGCGTTCACCGTCGTCGATGGGGACATGAAAGAAGCCCTGAGATTTTTTTCAGTAAACATTTTCTGTGCCCGCTGATTGGGCTCACAGTGATTACATAACACTGAGTCGCGTATTAATATCTTTTGGTTTAGATTCACGATGGACTCGAAAGCGATTCTCCGATTCTCCTATTAGAAAATCAGAAGATTCTGGAAGCCTCAAGAAAAAATTTGCCAGCTGCGCTCTACACTACTCAATCGGGAGCGGAGATAAGATTTCTAAAGGCGCCAACTTCAAATTTCCAGCTCAAAATTCAGAAAGTGAGTTCTTTTCCATTTTCTCTTGAAATTCTACAAGCTATTTCTGTTACTTGGATTAATCCACATTTTCTCATATAAGGCCGTCATTTGCCCTTTCAATTTGGGAGTGGACAGCCAATGTGGCCGAGTGGTGGACGAGACTTCGTGCTACTGTGCTACCTTTGCCAACGTAAGACATCGTCAAATAATCGCATACACGTTACGACAAAGTATTTCCCGGCTTAAAGCCCTAAAAGATCATTTTTACGTTTGATTTTATTTGATTGAGCAGCGAAACCAAGCAGACCAGACAATGTTTTGTGTCGACAACAAGATGAAGTTGATTTCGTTCGGAAATGCAACAGAAGAGGAGCGCGTTCAAGCCGCTTGGGGTACCCGTAAGTATAAATATTGATGTAATTCATACACAGTATATTTCGAAGAAATATATGTTTCGGTTCAATTGCAGAAACGCCATTTTGGACTTCGTTGACGGACACTCGTCGGGAAGGAACTTGGCTGTGGGAGAGCTCGATGACCATTCCTGAATACACTAACTGGTACCCTGGAAGACCCAGTTCGGTAGCTAGCAATACCGATGACTGCATGGCGTACGGTGGCGCAACTTTTTTGACGTTCTGGGGCGATGTGAATTGCGCAACGACGATGGCCCATGCAGTCTGCGAAGCACAGCCATAACGTATTTTTTCTTGACCAAGAGTTTGATAGAGAAAAATAGAATAAGCTCACATAATTAATTGCTTGTGTGTAAGAATTATGAATATAAACAGTTTAATGCATTATTACAGTGGTCCATCACTCTGATCGGCTCGGTCACATTTGAATTTGATTATTACTCCGGCCCACTCATAATCGGTTAAACAGCATCTCATTCAACTATTTTCTTTGTTACAAATATGGTGATGATTCAAAAATATTTTTCAGCCAAAGTCAAATTGGGTTGCGCGTGTCGTTTTGATAATGCTCGTTAGCTAATAATGTAAAGATAGAAGGGGGAAAACATTTCCCCCAAATCTAATTACATACAGGCTATCAGGCTATCTATGATCACGATTCTGAACCTTGACTCATCGCGCACTGAGTACATAACGACAGAAAATCAAATGCAAGGATCAAATATCAGCGGTATGCTCTGTTTAATATTTTACACGCCATATTGCGCAGCGATCTATAGGTAATAGCTAAGACAATTATGAACATTGAGTTTTCAAATGAAATCGATTCAATTGAGGTTCCGTTATTGACTTGTATTGCACATGCATGTGTGCATGCATGACGAAATCGACAATATGAAAGGGACCGAAGGGACCAAGGCCATAGATAATAATGTCAGAAACAAAATAACAACAATTTAGCATATCGCCCAGACGAAAACTTAAAGAGGATTACATCAGAGACAGTCACCAGCTGCTCATGTGATTCTTTGTTATCATCGCTAACATTTGATAAAGTCCCACACAATATGGTTTTCACGGGTTTTCAATACTAAGTGTTTCATATTTTTTTAAATACCCACTCTATCAGTGCTATGTGTGCCGTTGTTACGATAGCGCACACAGAACATCTTCGATTTCACAACGTTTTGGTTTATAAAAAGGCAAATCTTTTTAAAAGTCTTCAGAAACCGATTTTATTCACTGCAAAAAAAAAAAAATGGTTAAAGTTGTAGCTTTTTACGTGTTGGCTACCTTTTTGGTCAGTTTCAACTACGGAAATGTTGTTCCACCCATCAGCAGAGGTAAAAATCAATTATATACTAATTTTTTGATCAACTTTAGTTGCAAAGATGTTTTTGCTGAGCAGATAACCAGATTTTCCCCACCTGTGTGGAATACATTTTTGTTGACAAAGAGATCGTGATCGACGGTCCGTTTAACGAAAATTGTATTTTGCAATTTGAAACACAAGAGGATCGTATTCTGGCGTTCACCGTCGTCGATGGGGACATGAAAGAAACAGAAAAATTTTTATCCGTAAGCAAAAATTGATTTTATTATGTTGTTACGTTTATTAGCAAACGATTACGTGATTATTTTCGTAAGATTCATGACGGTATCGACAGCAAGGCTCCCGTTCTCCTTGTAGAGAACCGGAAGCTTCTTGAACTTTCCAACCAGGATTTGCCAACTACCGTGTACACGTCTCAATCCGAAGCAGTTATCCGGTTTACCAAGAAGCCAACTTCAAATCTAAAATTAAAAATCCAGAAGGTTAAACGAGTTTCTTCTGCTCTGTTTTAATTTATTTTAAGTTGATCAGTGTTTTTTTTAATTGGATTTAATAAATCAGGCCGTCCGATGCGCTTTCAATTTGGGAATCGACAGCCAATGTGGTCGAGTAGTTGACGAGGTTTCCTGTTACTGCGCTACATTCGTCAACGTAAGAAATTGCACACTAGCAAAAACAATATTTCACGGCACATACACTAATTATCGAATGATTTGGTGAATAACTTATTTTTTTCTGACGTTTTTTAATAACAGAGAAATCATCCAGATCAGACAATGTTTTGTGTCGACCATAACATGAAGTTGGTTTCCTTCGAAAATCGAACAGAAGAGGAGCTCGTTCAAGCCGCTTGGGGAACAGGTAAATATACTTACGGACACATGCATACGTTGGTTTTGATCAAATGGAATCACCGCAGGACTGTGACTGTATACTATATAATAATATAATATATCACTGTAATATTGCAGAAGTTTCATATTGGACTTCTCTGACGGATACTCGTCGCGACGGAACTTGGCTGTGGGAGAGCTCGATGACCGTTCCTGCTGATTACACCAATTGGTATCCTAAAAGACCCAACACGGCCGTTAACAACGTTGACGACTGCATGGCGTATGGTGGAGCAACTTATTTGACCTTCTGGGGCGATCTGGCTTGCACAACGATGGCTCATGCAATCTGCGAAGCTCAGCCATAATTTGTTGCCAATAATCAGCTTTACCAGTTAATTTACCCGCTTACAAGCAAATACAACTATGAATAATGCAATGTCTATTAAAGACATTTTAATTTCTTATTATGACCTGACGTTATAAGATAAATACAATATTCATCAATAGGAAAACGATCATTGAAATGCTTATTCAGCATCTTCGTATGAAACATGTAGGAGAATATCTAGTCAACCCTCATTTGCATAACTTACAGACTCATTATTCCACAGAAGAGTGAGTTATCAGGAAACATATTCTACTTCTTATTTTTTTTACTCGATTATTATTCTCGTCTGACTGTATAGTATAAAGCTAAGGGGTTCGCAACTCAAATTTCAAAATTTGCATAAGAAAGTAAAACATTTTATTTTTTTTTTATTTTACGGTTTGGTCTCCCTACCTTATTTACTGATCTTTTTTAAAAATGTCTTACCCTATTATTCTACCTTTTTTGCCTAAACCGCACGCAAAACCTTTCAACGTCCTTGTAGAAATTTAATGATTTTTTCTGAATTCTCTCCCCACCCCCACTGTGTTGTGATTCGTCGATATTTTGCTTTGCTATCTTTCCTGTGGTTCACTTGCTTGTTGATTTTTACTTTCGTCGTATTATTCATTCGATTTCAAATTTTTAGCCACACCGGTACCGATTTAAAGCTTTCTCTTTCGTTGTTGCATTTTTTAAAAATTAGATATAAAATAGTTAACAAAAATGGTTAAGATTTATTTGTTTGTTTCCCTTTTCGCTTTGATTTGTATTGTTGTCTCGAGCCGAGAAAATGTTGCAACACACCGAGGTAATATGTCCGCCCCCCCTACTGACAAATGAGATGCATTGTACTAATTTTAATGACCTATTGTGGGTGACTAGATGTGTGTGGGGAGCTAATTAATGTTGACAAAGCGGTCGTGATCGACGGTCCGTTCCACGAGGATTGTATTTTAGAATTCCGGACACAAGAGGACCGCATTCTGGCGTTTTCCGTCGTCGATGGAGACGTGAAAGAAGCTAGCGAATGGTTTAAAGTGCGAAAATCAATAAAAATAACTTAATTAGATTAGCTTTTTTAATTTTTAATATTCACTATTAAAATTCATGTGCAAGATTCACGACGGAATCTCAAGAGCGTCTCCGATTCTCCTAGCAGAAAATCAAAAGATCCTCGATGAGCTTTCAAGAAAAGATTTGCCATCGACTCTTTACTCGACACAATCGACAGCTAGCGTGAGATTTATAAAGACGCCTTCTTCAAAGTTACTACTGAAAATTCAAAAGGTAAACTACTGTAAAATGATTTAATTTTCCACTGAATAATTCATCTGAATAATTTTTCTTTTGCTTGTTAAACCAAGGCAGTCAGTTGCTCGTTAAATGTGGGACCAGAAACCCAATGCGGTCGAGTGGTGGACGAAATTTCTTGCTACTGTGCCAATTTCGCCAACGTAAGTAATTGTCGTTAGAATTAGCAATAGAAATTTACATTCTCAATGTCTTAATCAATTGCCTTGATTCAATTCTCATCCGCAGAAAAATCATGCAGACCATTCAATGCTATGCATTGATAATAATATGACATTGGTTTCCTTTGAAAATCGAACGGAGGAAGAGTTCGTTCAAAGAACTTGGAGCACTCGTACGTTATTGTTTCTTGCATAAAATTATTTCTTTTTCAAAACAGCAGGTTCGCTCTCGTGAGTTTGATTCTAATTTTCTCTTTGCAGAAATTCCTTTTTGGACTTCACTGACCGATACTCGACGCGATGGGACTTGGGTTTGGGAGGGTACCATGACCATACTGGACACAGGGGACTACACCCACTGGTTTCCTGGAAGACCCAGTTCTGCAACTGATAATGAAGAAGATTGCATGTTGTACGGTGGCAATACATTTTTGACGTATTGGGGTGACGTTAATTGTACTACAACGTTGGCCAATGCTATATGCGAAGCGCATCCTTAGACAATTATTACAGCAAATAAACAATGTGTTTTATCGTGGTCTCTTCTAGTCCGGTACAGAAGCCGTTGTGTGTTACTTTATACCCTAATAGGTAGATTTAACATAAATGCCGCACTTTCCAGTGGTAAGGACGATCCGACGTGTTCAATTGAAACTAAAACAATGTAAATGAATTTAAGTGGCTAATGTGTTTTCCGTTTACCGCTAGATATGAAATCATAATAACACAACCATGATGGAATAAAATTATAAGGCGGTAAGCTGTACCGTCGGAAAGGAATTTCAACAATTTTTTTCGAATTTTTGTCTTTTAATTGTTTTCATTTGTGAGAAATAAAAAATGTTTCGACATCAATTCACTTTGTCATTGCGTTAAACGTAGATAAGAGATTTCGAACTTCCGCGTAGGACGTGTGCATTTTTAGCTACACGTGTCTTTCTTTTTCATCTAAAGTCCGTTAGATAAGTCAACAGCGCAGTAACTAATTAAAACAAACATAAAGCATAAAGAACATCGCAAAGTCCAAAGAGGCAGAAATTCCCTTAATGTTAGCCTTTGGTTGATTGATTTGAACAATAAAACTACGGACCCAGTTCTCTCTGGTGCCATTGTTTGCCATCTAAAGTTCATTTGATAAATCAGTGTCTTTCAACATTAATTAGGGGATTTTTTTTATCCCTCCACCTTGAAGAGCATTAGTCATCGTTAATATAATCAGTAAACAGCGGTTTTTTTTATTTTATACCTTGAACCATTCCAAATCAAACTAATCAAAAAAACTTGAGACACATCCATTTTTATACTTTGACATGTCTCTATCAGTAACATCATTACGATATTTTATTTCGAAATTGCTTTATTCGGTTTAACGGCCGGCTGGCAATGTTTCCTATATATAAAGACAACATTATGGCACCAAACGGACCACAGTACCAGACAGCATCTCGATCAAAGCAATTCGAAATACATTTTTATTTCGGTTTTTAGTTTATTTTTCTCGATTCAAAATGGTCAAATACTTGGCTCTCTGCGTATTCGCACTGACTCTTGTCAGTTTCGGCTACGGAAATGTCGTTCCATCCAGAGGTAATGAATTTCAATCTAATTTTTGGATGAATTGAGTTGCAAAGCTGTTTTTTTTTATGTCTAGCAGATAATGATAACCAGCTTGCTGTTCCCAGCTGTGGGGGATACATGTTTGTTGACGACGAGGTCGTGATCGACGGTCCGTTTAACGAAAATTGTATTTTGCAATTCGAAACACAAGAGGACCGCATTCTGGCATTCTCCGTCCTTGATGGGGACATGAAAGATGCCCTACAATTTTTGAACGTAACCCAAATTTATTACGAAATTCGACTATCCATTGGTTGACCTTTCTCTTATAATTAGCTAAACAAAATATTCTTTGATGTATAGATTCATAACGGTTTCGGCATTGACTTCCCTATTCTCAAAGTTGAAAATCAGATCACTCACGAAGTCTCACAAAAAAACGCTCCGATCGTCTTGTACACCACAAGTTCCGAAGCGATTGTCACATTCACAAAAAGGGCGGCAAATTCAAATATGAAGTTGAAGATTCAAAAAGTATTGCTCATACACTTTAAATAGGTTGTTTTGTTTTATTCTATGCCTGATTCATTATTTCTCAATTTACCCGAATTATAGGCTGTAGATTGCCCGCTCGGTATCGGAGACAACACCCAATGTGGTCGAGTAGTTGACGATGTTTCGTGCTACTGTGCTATTTTCACTCTTGTAAGTAGCCGTAGTATGTAAACATAGTCGCAAATCTCGCAATATATATTTATGTTTATTTCTTCATCATAATATAATATTTATATGTCAGCAACTGATTAGCCAGTCATTTCTGCTGTGATTTTTTTAAATGGATTTTTTTTTTAAATAATCGCTAAAATTGCTTTTCATTGTTTTTTTTTGTTTTTGTTTTTTTTCAAACAGCGTACTTTCTATGATCAGACCATGGTTTGTCTTGATAACAAGATGAAGTTGGCTATCTTCGAAAATCGAACCGAAGAAGAGAGCGTTCAATCTGCTTGGCCGGGTACTGGTAAGTAGAAGTTCAACAATACAACATAACATAACTTATTTATAACATTATATGAAACATCTGTATGTAATGTATAACATCTGGGTGTCTGAAGTTATATAATCCATATTTTTTTACACAAATTAAAACAAAAATACAGTTGGCCCTGCGTATTGGATATCATTGACCGATTCTCGGCGCGAGAGCACTTGGGTTTGGGAGAGCACGATGACTGTGCTGAAGGCTGGAGATTACACTAATTGGTTTCCTGGAAGACCCAGTTATGTAGCCAACAATCTCGATGACTGTGTGTTGTACGGTGGCAGTTATTTACAATTTTGGGGAGATTATCCTTGCACTGGTACTTGTCGTGCTATCTGTGAAGCACAGCCTTAATAATTTGAAAAGCCCATTACTGATGTAATACATTTATTGGTGGTTATAGAAAACTTACTGAAACAAAAAATATGAATATACTGCATTAGCGAAATAAATAACTCAAAATGACTGCAGCTGCAAGACATTGTCAAAAATTGCAGTCGACATCCTTTTCTAAAGCTTCTCGTTTGATTCGATTCTTTTAAATTCAATTATATAAATAAATAACTGCTAGAATAAAAAGAAGTGAGAACATTTTTCACCTCTGCATATGATATGTATCTTGACGAGTGTCGAGTAGTTACTGTCAATACAAATTAAAGTTTTCTGCATTCCGTTTTTATGATATACTGCGCTATGCACACTACATCGCACTACATGCACGAGTTGTAGAGGTTATAACACATCAACAAGGGTTTAACAAATATTTTAAAATAGACTAAAATAAAAACATTTTACGGTTGATGGATACTGGTTGGATTACTTTGACCCCGATCCAGGCCTTTTCCAGAATAAAGATGTAAATAGATAAATTATTTGCTTGTTGCGCGTTTTTATTTGTTACCTCAATCACACCAAATACCAAAAGTCCAAAGCCAGTCAAGACAAAGTTTTCCCGATGAAGTTGAAGAAGTAGATGAAAGGACAAGATAACAGGCAATAATAATTATTGTTGAGCAATGTATGCATTACAAATAATCAGACATAGATTATAACACAACACACTCTTCATATATGATTATTTTGTTTGTCATTCATCATCTAAAGTTCATTTGATAAGTCAAAGTAATCAGGGGGATTTTTCTAACGCGCTTTTTCTTTCAATATTTGACTATTTCAAAGATTTATTTGGGTGTAGCTTATATTTAGACAATTTTTATGTATCCGCAGTACTAAGGTCATCAGGCGATATACTTCTGCAACCGTTTTCTGTCGGCATGCGAGTCCATATGTGTATACATATACTGTATATAAAGACACCAACATTGGTTGCAGTACTTGCAGAAGGCAAGTAGTAACAAAAACGCAACTGTCGACTAAGCTCAGCAGCGCTCAGCAGAACGACTTTTCCAATTACATTTCAAAAAGTTTATTACCGTAAAAAATAATATGATTAAACTTTTAATTTTGTACGCATGTGCACTAGCGTGTGTCAGTTCCTGCTACGGAAATGCTGTTCCTCTAAAAGGTGTCACATTTTATATTTTTATTATTCAAGTATAATTTAAAGTAATATTTTTGTTTTGTATGTAAAGAAGAAAATACACTTCTTCCACTTTGTGGAGGATACATGTTTGTTGACGACGAGGTCGTGATTGACGGTCCGTTTAACGAAAATTGTATTTTGCAATTCGAAACACAAGAGGACCGCATTCTGGCATTCTCCGTCCTTGATGGGGACATGAAAGATGCCCTACAATTTTTGAACGTAACATATACCTGAATAATATCAATAGCAAAACTCGTAAAATCCAATACGTACGTTCTATAAGTTAAAAGTGTTTTTTTCTTATATGTATAGATTCATGACGGTTTCGGCATTGATTCTCCCATTCTCAAAGTTGAAAATCAGATCGTTCACAAAGTCTCAAGGAAGGACAGACCGACTATCTTGTACACTAAAAATTCGGAAGCTATTGTCAGATTCACAAAAACTCCAACAGATTCAAATTTTCAGCTTATGATTCAAAAAGTATGTTTTTTTTTCATTGCATAATTTAATAGACTCTCTCTTTCTATAGTTAATTATTTAAGCCACTTTACGTTTATTGTTTACTTTTCAATGTGTATATAGGCTGTAGATTGCCCGCTCGGAATCGGAGACAACACCCAATGTGGTTCAGTAGTTGACGATGTATCGTGCCACTGTGCTGTTTTCAATACTGTAAGGAACTGCAAACATAGATTAACAATAGTAGCAAAACTTCTTATTGTCTCCCTTGTTATTGCAATATACTATAATCTAGCATATTTTAAATATTGCTTAATTTTAATGCTCTCACTTTTTCTTATTATTTTAAACAGAAAAGTTTTACGGACATGACAATGTATTGTCTTGATTACAAGATGAAATTGGTTATCTTTGAAAATCGAACCGAAGAAGAAATTATTCAAAAAACTTGGGGCACCCGTAAGTGACAAAATAAAATTGTTTAAGTCGTAAATTGAAATTTGGCTATTAAAAAAAAAAAGGAAATGCAAAACCTATAGCTTGTATAGGAAATCACTTTCTCGATCACTGATCACTGTATTTTTTAAATAACAGAATATGCATATTGGACATCATTGACCGATGCGCGACGCGATGGGACTTGGGTGTGGGAGAGCACCATGTCGGTACTGAGTGCTGGGAATTACACCAATTGGTTTCCTGGCAGACCCAGTCGTGTAGCTAACAACGTCGATGACTGCATGTTGTATGGCGGCGCAACTTATTTGAATTTCTGGGGCGACATCGACTGCGCTACGCTGGCTCGTGGCATCTGCGAAGTGAAACCTTAATTTGCGGGTACTCAAGTTTGTTGGCATACCCACACGCGCTTCCTTTTTATTAGCTTTCATTATTTCTTTAGTACATGTCCCTTGCAATTTTACTAATGGTTATCTTGCTGTCTAGTGTCTATGAAGCACAGCCTCGATTGAAAGCGTTACGGTGGTTTCGGCAAAACTTTATTGAAAGAATTCGGCAAAAGTGGATTCGGCAATTGCCGAAACAACTTTTAAATTGCCGAATCCACCATCGCATTTTTTCTACTCCCCTCCAACTTAAACTATTAAAAACAGCAAAATGCTGGTACGTTGGCGGCACATTTAAGCTCGTCAAAGTGCCATTCGCACAACTGTCCCTATTTGTTGGTACTGATTGGTATTTGGTAGCGTCTAATGATGCTGCCCATTCAAATTAATTTAGCAAAACATCTAAAAAAAAGTGTATACTGGAATGCTGCACTAGTGAAATAAATACAAATTCAATACAAATTCAATAAATATTCAACTTAGTAAATGGATTATTAGTATATCCGGCTCGATCTCGTCTTGGCTTGCCGGCATTACCGATTTACCGCTCTACGCTCTTACCAGCTCTTACTGTCGTACTCAATTACTTTACCTCACCTGACGTCTTGAATGCAGTATTCTCAATAAAAAAATTTAATTAAAGAATATTAATGATGAAAATGAGAAGATTTATGGATTTATATAAAAAATCATATAGATTTATTTAAATAAATTAGAGCCACCATTAGCATTTGAACATTTGTGAATCATTAACGTCTCGTCGCATGCTCGTCGTCTGTTTCGCGCTTTTCGTGTGAACTGTGAACAAAACGTGTGCTTCGACCGGTCTTGAAGTAGCGTTTAAACGAAACCGTTCTTTTCAATCTAACAATTGAAGAAAAATTGTTCTTGCTATTGACTTTCACTCTAATCGAATTTTTTTTAAATTTTTTCACGATGGAGAGCAGAGACGAAGAAGTGAAACCACAGCTACTTCCAGATGTTCAAGTTGTGGCTTCTTGTGATAGTTCAGGAGTTACTTTCATCAATGAAGAAACACCTTTACATTTGGCAGAAAATGGCTTGTACGAAATCGCCTACATAAACATTTCAGAGGAAGACATGATTTCTGAACTTGAACTAATGGAATCAGTCAATAATGACGATGACAGCTCAAGACAAAGTTTCCCTGATCACTATGAAGTGGAAGAAGTAGATGATGATGGACCAGCAAATACTGATGATGCTGATCTTCTAAATCCAGATGAGGAACAAATAGCTATTACTGGTGGTTATCTGGAAGGAATAGTATCGTTTCAAGACTTCATGACAAGAGTAGAAAACTCAGATGGTTCCGAGTCTGGCATGGAAGACTCATCTGATACAGATGATGAAGAAGAAGCGCTGGAAAGAAACCAAAATGACCCAGAATATCTTCCTGAAGGATCTTCCAAAGTTCAAGCTAAACAGAAACTAAAATCAAGTGAACACAAAGGGAGTGGTGCACTTATACCCGAGTCTAAAGGAAATTTTGCTGGCGGCAGTTCTACGAGTTTTTCACAGCAACCACCTACAACCCCAGTGAAAAAGAGAAAATGCACTAGAGTTACAAAAAGACTTCCAGCAAATTTACAAGGTAACCAAATATTCTTTTTTTGTTTAATATGTGTTTACAATAATGGCCTGCAACTTTGAATTTTTCCAATACAAAGGTCTCATGGGTGAAGCAAACTTGAGATATGCAAGGGGTGAGAAGAAAGATGCCATGGACCTCTGTAAGGAAGTAATTAGACAGGTAAACTCATTATAAACTTGTTGGTGTTTTGCTAGTATAATTGTTTTTCCCTTTCCTTAAATTTTTAGGCCCCAAGTTATGCTGAACCTTTTCAAACATTGAGCATGTTCTATGAGGACCAGGGAGATTTTGAAAAGTCATACCAGTTATCTTTAATAGCTGCATATTTAGCTCCTCAAGAGGCCGATGAATGGTTACGATTAGCCGAGGTAAAATAATTAAGATCTAAAAAGCAGCTTTTTTTTTATAGAAAATCAAATTCGTCCGAATGCCGATATCTTCTACTTCAATACTAAAATTTCTCGCTCTATTTCAGGTGTGTTTGAATCGAAGAGATGAGGTGCAGGCAATGAAATGCCTTGCCAAAGCTGTTCAAGCTGACCCTACAAATCTTCAAATTCATCAATAGTAAAGAACACCAGAGAATCTAATTATGCAATACTATTTCATATGTGTTTTATTCTTTCTGTTTCAGTCGCTGCAATGTGTTGGAATCAATTGGCGCTGAAAAAGAGCAGTTGAAAGCTTTCCTGACTATGTTGCGAGGTGTCCAACCGGAAGATGAACAGAAGAAAAATGAATGGGTCGAGCTTGCTGAAAAAATTGCCCGGATGTACTTTGCGAGTGGTCACTTGCATTCAGCGCGTAGAGCTCTCAGTAACGCTCTTGTCACCTGCGCAGATAATTTCAAAATGGAGCATTTTAACCTCTTATTGGAACTTCAGATCTCGACAAAACATTATCTCGATGTCATAAAAGTACGGCAGACTCTTTCAACCGTTACCTATTACTTGATTCACTTAAATAATGAATTCAATCTAATTGCACTTACAGACTCTTAATAGACATTGTGGGTTAGTGTTCAACAACAAGATAATCGACGAAATTGATCTCGAAGAAACGGAATCTATGGAACTGACGAAAGAGCTGCCATTGGACATTCTCAGCAAACTGTGCATTGCCTTGGTTTACTCTAACAAACAAGAATTTGCATTTCCTTTAATCGAAACATTTATGGAGCATGACGTCGAAAGTTTTGGAGATATCTACCTCGACGTTGCAGAAGCCCTGGTAGAAAAGGAGTTCCATCAACAAGCTTTGTAAGAGAAATCCGAAAGTAATTATTTTGCAACATTCGAATTCTCATATTTATCTTTTCCTTACAGGACATTGCTGGAGGTCCTAACTCAAAGCACATCCTTTTCTCAAGCTGCGGTTTGGCTGAAATATGCAAACTGTCTCAATGCTCTGGATCGGGCAGACGAAGCAATTGTGGCATTCCGACATGTTATTCATCTAGTCCCATCAAGTGAGGATGCTAGGATATCTCTAGCAGAATTGCTCACCAAATTAGGTATAACTATCTTAAAACCACTAAACGTTTTCCAGTCTAATCGTTTCCGCGTTAACAGGTCGCCACGAAGAAGCTTTGGAAGCTGTAACGCAAGACTCGGAAGCTACTCGGATTGAAGCCAGCGTTTTGCATCACAAGTGCCTCTTGCTTTTGAAAGAAGGAAAAATGAATCAGTTCATTGCGGCTTACAAATTGCTGATGATGCGCCACGCCAGGAATATTAAATCCAAGGACGAAGTGTACAAAGCGTGCGGCGCCAAAAAAGTAGGGTGGGAGTCGGCGGATGAAGATTCGGACGACGAAGAATTGGAGTTTGGAGCATCGTCGATCGAGTTGGAAGAAGAGTATCGACTTCTCCGGTTAACGTGCGAATACCTGTTCAAGGAGCAACGTCTGGTGGAGCTGGAGCGAATCTGTTTTACGGCTCTTACGTCACCGCTTTTCAGAAGGAAGAGAGAAATTTGCAGAGAAATCCAGTTTATCACCCTTCAAGTGTGTTTAGCTAAAGGCGACTCCTATTATGCTTATAACCTAGCCCGTGGTTTGCTCTTACGTAACAACTTATACAACCATAGAGCTTGGAATCTCATGATTCAGGTGAGACTATCTTGTATTTACTATCGTTCGTTATAATTGACTCGACGTTTTCATTTGAACAGGTTATCATGCGAGGGGACGATGTGCGGTACAATCGTTTTCTTGTGCGACTTCTTCTGAAACACCCCGAACATGTCTGTCTAAGTGTTTTGAATGGTCACGCCTGTGTTGCCAGCGGTACATACAAGTACGCCTTAGGTAAGATGGCAAAGCAAAATTTGGATGAATTTTCATTTAACTTCATTCCCCTTACTATTGCTTAGATGAGTATATGTCGGCGTGCAAAATAGAGCCCAACAATCCGTTGTTTTTGCTGCTTTCTGCCATTGTGTTGATTCAGTTGACGTGTCAAAAGTTTTCTAGCGGAAAGCATTCCCTTGTTACCCAAGCATCCTCTTTCTTCGATGCCTATCTGAAATCAAGAGGGGACTGTCAAGAGGTTTACTACAACATCGGCCGAGGAATGCATCAGCTTGGCCTTCTAAGTCATGCTCTGGACTTTTAGTAAGTCCCATTTTACTTGTATTATATAACACTGTTATATAACGTTGTTTACTTGTATTATATAACATTGTTATATAAGGTTGTTTACTTGTATTATATAACATTTCGCTGTTCTTTTGTACTCAAAAAATGTTTTTGTTTTTAGCAAAAAAGCCCTGCAACACAAGCCAAGCGTCACACACGGAGAGAAAGCCCATGTATTCGACTTATCTAAAGAAATCGCCTTTAATTTATCACTCATCTATCGGTCGGCTGATTTTTCCAATTCTGGAAACGATATTGCTCGTATGTACCTGGACAAGTACATCACTATTTGAAAGGTGATGCATCATTTCGCTTAATATAACAATTTGCGTTAAAATTCCAAGGTACTGTAATGTATTTGTAAATAAATCATCATCAAACAAGGACAACTTAAAAAATCACCGCTCGCTTCGAACACTTAAAGAAAGAGGGAGGCTTTTCCCGATAACATCTAACAGTTCTTTCTAGAATCCTCCTCTGTTTTAAAAACAACTTGTTTGAAGTGATATTTCCCCAATGACTTGGCATTTTTAGCAGCTATACGAAACCTATGAGCTATAAAGGATGCAGACAGCTAAGATTTCCCCTGAGAAAAATACGGCCGGGTTGACAAGTGATGGAAACAGCAGCACCCTTATCTCTTTCTATGAACCAGCTGAACTTTTAACTGTTATCAAACCTTCATCGCAAAGGGCAGCCTCTTCTTTCCAAGACCCAACGACATTCAGCGAAGGACGTGAAGAGAAATGTGCCTGTCACTCGCTTCCAGACTCGTTTTATTGTACGCCAGAGGCCAACAGGTCAAGACAGTCAGAAATGGTATAAAGTTCGTTCGATTTGACCACTGACTTCAGTCTTGACCGATTCACAAAGCCAAAAAGAATGGCTAAAGAATGGTCTCAGCGCGGCTACGAGAGTTCTGTTCTTGCGTCTCGTTACATTGACTTCCGGCCAAAGCCACCGGCGCAACTGGCTGACAGGATCGTGGAATTTCTGAAAGAGAAGGTACAGTAAAACTAGCTGTTAATTCTTACATTATTGTCTAATAATTTGTCGTCTGTTTTTTTCCTAAAAGTATACTGGAGATTTGTCCTTATGTGTGGACGCGGGATGCGGAAGTGGCCAGTGCTCTCTACTTTTATCTTCGCATTTTCAAAAAGTTCTTGCCACAGACATCAGTGCCTCTCAGATTGAAGTAGCCAAATCCCGAAATCATCCTTCCAACATCGAATTCGTGTAATTATTTCAATCACAATTTTATTTTTTATTTGTTTTACATTTTTTTAATTCCTCGTTTAACACGACCAAACAGAGCCAGTCCTGCAGAGCAGTGCCCTGTCGAAGACGGATCGGTACAGCTCGTTAATGCCTGCGTTGCCGCCCATTGGTTCGACCTTCCGGCCTTTTTCAAGGAGTCAGACAGAATTTTATGCTCAAACGGTATTGTCGCCATCGCAGCCTATGTCCCTTTGCTGGAGTTCGTTCACCCTACCGCGTCGGAAGAGCTCGGAGAAGCCATGAAATTGGTAAGAACTTTCGCTTGCCGATTGATCCCCTTTTTACAGTTTTTAACAAGTTCGATTTTTCAAACTTAGTTTTACAGAGTTCGTCTTCGCGATTATTGGGCTAAAGGAGTCAGCATTGTAGATAATGAGTACAAATCCATTACCATTCCGTATGAAGACTTTGTCCGGTAATTTATACAAATGTGTTTACCTTATTAATTTCGGGCAGTTAACCTTATTGCGTTTCTTTAGAGAGGTATTTTATGTCGACGAATGTCGAAAGCTGTCCGATTTGATGAACTTCTTCTCGTCGTGGTGCATATACAACAATTACTGTGAAGTCAACGGAGAAGCAGCTGGAAAAGGAATTCTGGAGGAATTTGCAAACAAGTAAGATTACTCTTTAAGTATTCGGTAGTCAGACATTTGAATATTTTTATGTTGTTTCGTAGCTGCCTGAAAGCCTTAGGATCTACTCAGGAACCGCACGAGGTTGACATCAATTTCAAATTCAAATATGTTCTTCTAATGGCACACAAACCTTGAACTGAAATTTCTTTTACCTTTAAATTTTCCATCCACAGTAGTCACTTTGGTTAGAAAATTGGTACTTATAGCCAATAGTTTTCCACTATAGCCTGCCTGTGCACCTTTTTTTGGTCACGCATTTCTAATACTCAATCCTGTATAAGATCAATTCTGTTTTTCACTTTCTCCTTCGTGAAATACAAAATAGCGACAATCTATTCACGTTCATTCCCAAGTCTTTGCACCGCATTTGTAGTTTTGAAAAACACTTTGCCCGAGGTTGAAACATAATCTTTTCCGATAAACTAATCTCTTGTAAACATCTGCACAGTTTCAAGAAGAAGAAGCTCAAATTCCTTTAGTCCACAAGGGCATCACGTCAACCATTTGGGGATCGTCTGTTTATTCGGAGAAAGTAGTCGTTATACAACATAGTGTTCAATTTTTTTTTTACATGTTTTTGTGAAAACAACTCTCGAAATGACGCGTTGAAACTTCTCTTCTCTTCTTTTAACAAAACAAGTAGTTGCATCATAGGTCTGTTGGGTCGTTGCCACTGATGTCTTGCACTCTCAATAAGGTGGTTGGTTTTGAGTACGTGCGGACTTTGACAAATCGTAGTCATTATTTTTAAGTCCACACACTGACACGGTGCGCGGTACCTCATGTCACCCACAAAGTTATTTGAGAAAGCTTTTTTTCTATTGTAAACTTGTTGAATTAATGAGTCATTCAAAGTCATTCAACATGAATGGATGGAGACGGACGTATATGGAAGTATAGACCTCGCTTTCTTTATAGTCGGTGAAATAAATAAGCGAAAGTCGTGAGATGGTGTGTTGCGGGTAACAGATTCAATTATTTCGTGCGAACAATATTTTTTAAACTCAAAGTCATTCGGGGTGTTATGAAATCACAATGATCCGCAAATTTTCTGGAATTGAAGAAGGATCAAGTGATCTCCAGCCTACTGGGAAATGCTGTTCAAGTTGTTGAGTTCACTCTTTCACTATGGGCCTTTTATTTGTTCTTTTCACTGTAGAACTTAGATTGAAGCCTACTAGACGGCATAACTGACATTCTTTACAGTATAAAAGCACGTCGAGGAACCAGGATGTTCTTCAGTTATGTCAATTCTGTCTGGAACCCGGGACGGCCGCTGTTGAAAAAATGAAACTAGATTCACGTAAGGTGAGATGATACCGCAATAATTATTTCAATGCAAAATCATAACTAACACAATATTTTCCACAGATCTTGAAGCTGCTTATGTGCTGCTTTGCGGCCGCCAATGCAACGGACAAAAGAGCAACCATCAATTCAATTTGATGAGAAAAGTAAGTTTAAAAAAAGAGAAAAGCGACATTGTAAAAAATTATTTCACGACTTATTTGATGCTCACAGATTCAAAAATGTGGAGGGAACACGAATCCTTTTGCGGAGGCGAGCATCAGTCACCCATCAACATTGATTCGTCAAAAGCCGTTGTAACAAATTATCCCAAATTCTGTTTCCACAACTATGATCTGATTTTCCCCGAAAGATTGGAGAACAATGGACACACCGGTATATAACTTTCACCACATCCTAATTTATTTTACAGTTGTGTTATACATTTGTTCTTGACGTATTATTCGGTTTATTCCAGTGGAATTGAAAATTGAGGAACAAGGTCTGCACGCGGAATTGCCTTTTATTACCGGCGGTGGACTCACCGACCGTTACAATTTTGTGCAACTCCACTTTCATTGGGGTAAAACATTATTTGGCAGCGAGCATACTATCGATAGGAAAGCGTACGTGATTTACTTTTTGATGCTATTCTAAATCAACTTAAAAATATTTAAATATTTCATTCCTATTTTTAGATATGCTGGCGAACTGCACATCGTCCACTACAACACCAAATACGGAAATTTTATCGACGCTATCCCTCACGAGGACGGATTGGCTGTCTTGGGAATTCTTATAGAAGTATGAAACATTCAAGTCGAACGTCTGGTCATTTAGTTGTCAACGTCTGGTTTCTTTAATATATGTTTTAGTTGACAGATAGAGACAACCTTGCGTTCCGACATCTCGAACAATTCGAAAATATCATCGATCCTAGCCCAGTCAACGGCGACGTCCTGCACTTCTCTGTTCCATTAGTGGATCTTCTTCCTCACGATACCGACACTGTCTACCGATACAACGGATCGTTGACGAGTGGCGACTGCAACGAAGACGTCATCTGGACGGTTTTTGACACTCCCATCGCCATTTCAGAACGCCAGGTACAACATTTTCATTCCTGTTTTTCATTGCATCCAGCACCTCACACTTGTCTTCTATTTCGGCTTGAATAGTTGGCAAAGTTTAGATTATTGCACGATGAAAACGGCAACCCGCTGAGTGAAAACGTCCGTACAACTCAGCACCTGCACGACCGAGTTGTTTCTTACTGTCCCAAACCCAAATTAGTGAAACCGTTAGTTTTATTTCCCAACGTTTTCACGTCCTTACCCAATGTATTTAGACCCTTTCCAAGCGCATTCACGTTTTATGCCGCACCGTATCATTAATCCGTGGAGTCGAACGCATAACTTTAACTATGACAAGTAGTATCCCCTCTATTATAGTTTCAAATGAATGAGAGACTAGATATAGATGGGCGTTCTAGTTGTAGTATAATAGATACATCACGAACGTGCAGCACGAAAACAATTAAATTTTGCTCATTTCCTGACATCCAAAAATGCCAGAAATAAAACCTATCTATTAACATTTATTTCCTGGGTCTTTCAGTGCGTCTGTGTGAATTGGAAATCGAAAAAAAATGTCAGTGACAATGGGTTGCAAATGGTTTAGATTTCCCAACGATAACTTTACCTATCGGAATGGCAATGCGCACCTTTATTCAAGGTTATAATAGTATCAAGCGTGTAGGTTGTTTGTGTACATGTCACGCGCTAATGGAATATCACACGGTATACAATTGCCCATTCTTTCAGCCGAGTATAGACTCAGGGTTAAACACTACCTAGTGTTTTACAATTTTCATGATCAACCGCACACTTAACATGTCGTAATAGCGTGCACGCCAGTTGGGCTATTTGATTTGCAACCATTTCTAGTGACCTCAAGGGTTTGGATCAAAGCCCGTTGGGTTTTTTTTTATGGATTTTTAAATCTCCACTTATTATGCAATACGTATTTGTATACTTATCCCAGTAGAAAAGGATACACAAAAAAAAAAGGGTTGAAACAAATTCGGAGCCCTTTTTTTACCTTCCTATGTGAAATGGCACACGCACGAGAAAGAGTTCGACCGCCCTTTTAGGCAGCAGGCGCTAATGGTTTTTTTCGATCGGTAAGCCTTGGAACTTTTAAATATTTTTTATTTCATTTTTGTGCTCATAAAAATAAGTCCTTGATACGGCGGTTCTTTTTTTGAAGCTTGCCCACTCCGAATTCGTAAATCTTTGCTGACTTGTCATTCTGTGATACATCCAGATAACCCGGCAGGTGATCTCCAGTCATGGTCAGCCTCCCAGGAAATAAATCCGCCTGGGTTTCCTCCTTTCACTAGCAGATAGAAACAATGAGATACTTGGCATCGGGGAGGTCTTTCCTGCATGGACGTCGAGCTTCATCGTAGTGCTGAAGAATAGCCGCCTGCTGCAATTGCAATCCATCGCAGTATAAATACCAACCGGCTAACCGATAAGGTGCAACAGTTTAATCAGCGGCAGCGCTAAAGCGAGTGCGGGCCGGACCACAGACAACTCGGAAATGATGAAAGTGGCTTCATTGTTCAAGGTAAGTGGACGATTATCGCGTCTTACTCCTTAATCACCTAACTAACACGAGTGACATTTACTTTTCTCCGCAGTTCTGGCTGATGGTTGGCTTTGCGGCTGGCAGTCCTCTGACGAAAGTGGGCGCCCCTTCAACCCATTTTGATTACACAAGTAAGTTGATTTGGTAGCCTAATGGAATAGCTAATAAAAGGATTTCTTGCTTAAAACTATTGTCGCACTGATTGGTAAAGATCCACAGAAATGGGAAGAACACGAGTCGAATTGCGGTGGCCACCATCAGTCGCCCATCAACATCAATACGGAAGAAGTCATCGTCACGAATTATCCGAAATTCATTTTCCAAAATTACGATTTGATTTTTCCTGAGAGCTTGGAGAACAACGGTCATACCGGTACGATTATATTTCTCGTCTTTATTATTTCACAGTTTAAAAAATGGTGTAAGTATTTTGGTAAATTTGGAACAGTCGAGTTGAAAATCGACAACGAAGACGACGACGACGATTTGCCATCCATTTCCGGCGGAGGTCTGGACGACCGTTATAACTTTGCGCAACTTCACTTTCATTGGGACGAAGGTTTATTGGGAAGTGAACATACCATCAACAGGCAAAAGTAAAAAAAAATTGATAGCAATTATACAACATATTGGTTCTTACGTAATCTAATTTGATCCAGATATTCCGCCGAATTGCACATCGTTCACTACAATACGAAATACGGAAGTTTTGATGATGCAAAACCTCATCAGGACGGATTAGCCGTTCTAGGAATTCTTATTGAGGTATAGAAATTATTCCACATTAGCCCGCGTAATTTAATAGAACTAATTACGTATGTAATATCAATTATTTTTAGTTGCAAGCGAGAGACAATATTGCCTTCCGCCATCTCGAACAATTTGACAAAATCATCGATCCTAGCAGGACAATTAGCGATCGATTGCAATTTTCAGTTCCGCTAGTAGATCTTCTTCCTGACAGTACCGAAAGTTTCTTCCGGTACAACGGCTCTCTGACGACACCCGGCTGCAACGAGGACGTCATCTGGACCGTTTTCGAGACTCCGATCGCTATTTCTGTCCGACAGGTAACACTTTTCTAGCGCTGTATAATAGGACAAGAATGTTTTTAAATTCTTAAATGTATTTATAAATTAGCTGGCAAAGTTCAGACTACTAAACGACGAAAACGGGATGCCACTAGGGAAAAATGTCCGTCCAACTCAAATGCTACACGACAGAGTCGTTACCTACCGGCCGGATCCCAATCCTATCCAATCATTATTCTCCTTTCCCAGCCATCTTCCAAACTTATTCAAACCATTCTCAAACGAGTTCCAGCAGTCTAACTTTTAAAAATCCTTCCATTCAGCATGATCCTCAGCAACTCCGACCCGAAGGTCGATTGCACAATCATTGAATCTAATCCGCACATCATCCGCAAAGGATGGTTCGGTAACGGAACAATTCAGACCACATATACATATGTTTGCATGATCATTTATAAATACGCATCAGCAGTGCTAACCGTGTGTATGATATAGTAATTGACTTTGTTTGCCAATATAATGAGTTGAAATTTGCCAAGAAAACATATTTAAATTTTAGGAAAACCTGCCGTTTTTTGAAGTTGCATGTCCGACCGAGGGCCAACTTACTTTGATTTTGGCAGTGTTTCAAATTTATGTTGAAATTTTTTACTGTTTTGCGAAAGCTCTGCCACTAAAATCACTTGCGGAAGACGTTGAAATAATTCCTTTGTGTTGCGTAACATTTCATGCGTAATCCCATCCGTCCTTTCTCCGGTGACTTCTAAGGCTCGATGGACGCCTGAATAGAAAGTATTATCAACAGCATTATTCAAGTTTGTCTATAAGACCATATTGCTATTCATTTCTTTTCAAACAGGGTTTTTTTTTTGTATTTGAGGCTGCTGCTGGGCTAAAAGTGGAGAGAAGAGAAACGTCCAAATAAATGTGTGCCATAGCAGGGCATAAAACCTCTACACGGCACAGATGAAATGTTACTCTACAAACCGGGTAAAACTAGAAAAAAAAAACACGAGAGTTTGTGTGTATCGCAGATACAAAGATTATTCGACTTTTTTCCGCCATGGCCGATTGCCACTTTCCACGGACTCGCCGTAGGTTACTCCTTATTAGATTGCTGGAATTTCCTTATTCACTAGGAAAAGTGGCTTAAAATTGGTCTCTCGTAATATACATTAGCTTTCATCACAGTATAAAAATGAAGCGGGAAACCCAAAAAACGCGACAGTTGTATCTAGCGCAGCTTTGACGACGGACAATTTGGAAATGGTGGAGAAGTGTTCGTTGACGTGCCAGGTATATACGCTGTCAGTCAACTCCTTGTGAATCAAAGTGTTAATTAATTATTTTTGAACAGGTGTTACTGTTAACATGTACATGTTTTACGGCTACTATTGCCAAGCCGAATATGGCGCCCGCAAATTCCATTGCCAGTTTTCTAAATTGGAATGAGCACGAGTCACATTGCGGAGGCCAGCATCAATCACCCATCAATATCGAATCGAATAAGGCCTTCCTAGCCAACTACCCCGAATTCATTTTCCACCAATATGACCGTATTTTTCCCGAAATATTAGAGAACGACGGGCACACTGGTAATGGATAATTAAATTACACTACTTTTTTAATATTTTTTGCTACCCATAGAATTTTCTACACAACAGTTGAGTTGAAGATTGAAGAGCAAGGCCTGTGCGAGGAATTGCCTTTCATCTCCGGCGGAGGCCTGGGCGACCGCTACAACTTTGTACAGCTACACTTCCATTGGGGCGAAAGTGTACGTGGCAGTGAGCACAGAATTAATGGCAAGCAGTAAGCCATTTAATTCACATATTTTCAATTGAATTCAAACTAATTTTCGTGATTTGATGTTTCCTTTTAAAAGATATCCCGCCGAAATGCACATCGTTCACTACAACTCGAAATATGGAAACTTTAATGATGCTCTACCACACGCAGATGGATTAGCTGTCTTGGGGGTTTTGATTGAGGTTTGAATAACTAATAAAACACTTATCTTTTTTTGTCTGCTTTTTTTTCGAGCCTTTTTCTTGTGCGTGCCGATGCCGATGAATAGGTTGCCCAAAATAATGTGCCCAAAATGCACCTCCAAAGTAACGACAACGAGTACAAAAGAAAGGGAAAGAGAGCTAACCAATTGTTCTGGTCGCTCGGCTTTTAAAGTCCAAGATTAATATATGCTATGATACTTATACCGGAAAATATTATCCTTTGTACTCCAACATTTTTTTTTAAATACTTAGACAATAAGCGCTCAGCCTGATTGTTTTTTCTATTTGTTATGGTAGCTGCAACCGAGAGACAACATCGCATTCCGACATCTGGAACAATTTGATAACATCGTCAATCCTAGTACCACCAACACCGATGCTTTGCAGTTTTCTGTGCCGCTGTCGGAGCTTCTACCTGATAACACTGGCAGTTTCTTCCGATACAATGGTTCGTTGACTAGTGGAAATTGCAACGAAGATGTCATCTGGACGATTTTTGACACGCCAATCGCTATTTCTGAACGACAGGTAAGATTTCCTTATATTTCTGTCTATGAATAGATTAGGAAAGCGACGAAGCTTTACATCATTATTGATATGAATTTAAATATTTAGTTGGCAAAGTTCAGACTGCTACGTGATGACAATGGCAATCAGTTAATACAAAACGTTCGTCCGACTCAACTGCTGCACGAACGAGTTGTAATGTACCGCCCAGATATGATGGATTACGAACCGAATTTCAATCCAACAAATCCATTTCTTTCATTTCCAAATATATTCTCAGCGTTTCCAAATGTATTTCAATCAAATTAAACACAGATGTTAATCCTTTGCTTGCACAGTTTTGACTCCTATTCGGCTATCCGCACCGCAACTTTTATTTCTCTAGTTCTAATACCATCCCAATAACACTTTCTTCATCCTCTAAAAATGTCTAATCTTAATCTTTTATGTAGTTGTGGCTTGTGGGTTTCCATTTGAGGAATTTCAACTGAAGGATTTCTGAATCACCACATACAAAAAGTGCAATTAGGGAATTAGCCGATTAACCTAATTTGGTCAACGAAAAAAAATAGTATCCACAACAAATATCCGACAGTAAAACCAGCATGTCCTTGATTTGCCGGGGATTTTATTTATTTCTTAACTTTTTTTATGGAAGAGGAGAGGGTGGGGGCGGAGATTTCCGCAAGCATGCTTATATGGTATAATTTTATGTACACGCCTCTTCATGGTACTATGAAAGCTGTTTCAGCGTAATAAAAGCAAGGCGACAGTCTCTGATCAACAGTTGAGATATGACGACGAAGAAAGCTTCTTTGCTGCGCAAGGTAAACGCGTCTGTTTACATTGTTTTTTTGTTTTTTTTTTAACTGACAGTTCCTGTCAAAGGATTAAATTTTATGTTTTGGGCAGTTCACACTTTTACACCTATTATAGTAAATTTGTCGATTGGCAAACTCAACATGGCGCAACTAACTCACATTGCTAGTTTCCTAAATTGGAAAGAGCATGAATCACAATGTGGAGGCCAGCACCAGTCGCCCATCAACATCGAATCGAACGATGCCATCATCGCCGATTATCCTGAATTCATTTTCCACAATTACGACCTTGTTTTCCCCGAGAGATTGGAGAATAACGGTTACACCGGTAAGGAATATTTAGCACCCTTGCATTGCATTATAGTTTTTTTTGTATCTGATCATTTGGAATTTTAAACAACAGTTGAATTAAAAATTGAAGAGCAAGGAATGGGCGCGGAATTGCCCTTCATTACCGGTGGAGGCCTCAAGGACCGTTACAACTTTGTTCAGCTCCACTTCCACTGGGGCCGAAGTTTTTCTGGCAGTGAACACAGAATTGATGGAGAACAGTGCGAAATTGATCAAATAGCATAATACGGAATTTGATTCAATTCATTTCATAATGTTATACTCCTATTTTAGATATCCGGCCGAACTGCACATGGTCCATTACAATTCGAAATACGGAACTTTTAGCGAAGCTCTGTCTAACGAGGATGGATTGGCTGTATTTGGGATTATGATTGAGGTTTAAATATAGTTTATTTCGATAAGAACTTGTCGTAAGATCACATTGTTATTTTTTTTTTTACTTTCTTAGCTGCAACCGAGAGACAACATTGCATTCCGACATCTCGAACAATTTGATAACATCATCGATCCCAGTATCGCAAAAAGCGATGCATTGCGATATTCTGTCCCACTGTCGGATCTTCTTCCTGATAATACCGACAGTTTCTTCCGATACAACGGATCGTTGACTACTGGCGACTGTAACGAAGACGTCATCTGGACAATTTTTGATACTCCGATTGCTATTTCTGAACGACAGGTAGAAATATTTTACGTTTCACATTGTCAAGTTTTATATAGATGATGGTAGAAACTAACAGAAGAGTAATTGTGTCTAATTTTTTTTAAAATTTTATTATTTAGTTGGCAAAGTTCAGACGGCTACGTGATGAACACGGAAACGAATTGATAGAAAATGTCCGGTCAACTCAGCTTCTGCACGATCGAGTTGTTATGTACCGTCCACAGTCAAATCCTTCAAGTCCATTACTTTCATTACCAGACCTTATCTCAGCGATAGAATTTCCACTTGAGTAAACAACAATGTTGTTCTTTTGCGCGCAGACATAAAAAAAATGGCTTAACAGCCTTGATCTTGTTAACCACGTCCTATAACCAATACGCTAGCTGTTCATCTTCTTACTAATCTACTAAATTATAATGTCGTCTTAACTGACATCGTACATTTCCCTCGCTCAAACAAAATTGGGCTACTTTGACGTTGTATGCCGCTCTCCACACTCAGCAACCTCCGGTAACTGCTATGATCAGCAAACCCTCTCTTTTTTATTATTTTATCTCGTTTATTCTGTCTTTTATCTGAAAATAGGTAATAAATATTTTTCAAAAACCTAATTCATGAGTTCACGTCTTATTTAGCTATACATCTTATAACTTCTTCTCGCAAAGTCACAATTCAAAAAATCATAATCTCGCGCCGTCGCGCGTCTTCTTTGACGAATGAATGACGAGCGACTGAACGACATAATCTGGCAATGCTGGTTTTTAAAGAAACTAGCAGACAACGTGACAACGCGCGGGCTTTGGAATTTTGGTTCTGTTTTGGACTTTTGGTTTCAGTTGTGGTTGTGCTAAAAAAATGTGCTAAAACTATCGAGAACAATTTTTTTGTGCGTGGTTGCTTCTGTGTCAATGCTTTCAATAAGTTTATCATAAAAAAACAGTCAAGGTTGGACAATGTGTACAAAATCTTTTCAGATTTTGTCATGGTCTGATATTTCTACTGGTTGTGTGTCCAGTGTTAACACAGCTGAAAGTAAGCTCATGTGTCTCAATGTCTCTTTTTAATTGATTTACAGCTTGATTGTGTTAAATTTAAAAAACATGATACAGTCTGGAGAAACTATTCTGGTAACAGTGAAATCCTTGCAGGTTGTCTTTCTGAAATCTGCAGCAAATTATGAAGTTATTTTTGAGGTTTTTCAGATGCAAGTTGACCTCTAAAAGGGATAAATCAGAGTTTACATTGCTTTGCTTTAGGTTGCTGCTAATGAAGATATGAAGAAGTTGAGGTAATATTGCTACACACATTTTCCATATCATCAAACTTTATTGAAACAATCGACACATTTCTTAGGTTAAATATAGGATTTGGATTTCAAAAGATGAGACAAAAATTTGAAAAATGCATTGGATATTGACATTAATGATTTCTTTTGTCACTGGTGTGGTCAAAGATTGCTCAGTTATTTGGTGCCTTCACTCTCATATTCTCGTGAATGGTACGTTAGGCTATTACAACGTTTCCTATTCAACTTTTTCTAAAAGAGCTAGAAGAGACGATTGACCGGGATCAAAAGGGAAAATAGGAAAGATAAGAAATGTACAACCGTAGCAGGACCTCTATACAACATTAAAAAGAAACTGGATAAAACTAAAATTAACTGAAAAGTACAAGATTTTCCCAGATATTATTTGACTTTGTTCCGCCATGGCCCACGGTCACTTTCCCAGGAAACGCCGTAGGTTACTCTTAAGGTCACTGTGGAATTTCATTATTCCCTAGGAAAATGTGGCTCAATATGTGGTCTTTTAATATCTTCCGTTAAATTATTACAGCATAAAAACGACGTGGGAAACCAAATGACCGACAGTTCTGTCTAGCAAAGCGTTGGTGGCGGACAATTTCGAAATGGTGGAAAATGCGTCGTTGGTGTGCAAGGTAATCTGTCACTGTCAACTTCTTGTCAAACAAGTGGTAATTTAATTTTGTGACAGTGGTTATTATTTATGTTTTTTGCGGCTGCCAATGCCAAGCCTAATTTGACGCCCACAATTTCCATTTCTGGTTTTTCAAATTGAAAAGAGTTTGAGTCACGTTACTTAGGCCAGCACAATCGATATCGAATTGGAAAAAAGTTTCACAAATGTATGACCTGGTTTTCCGATAAATTATTGGAGAATAACGGTCACACCTGGTAGATAGGGACTATTGGAATCCTTGAATTGGACCCACATATTTTTAATTTTATTTATTATCATTTCATGCAATTGTTGAACCGAAGATTGAACAGCAAGACACGGCCGAGGAATTATATTTCATTATCGCCGGAGGCCTCACAAGTCACAACTTTGAATAGCTCCAGTGCTCCACTTGCATCAGGGCAAAGATAGAGAACACGTACTTGATGTGTACGCTACTCGCTATTGATTAATATTATTTTGACTGAGTTATTAAATTGATTTGCAAAATTTCGTGCTTCTTTTTAAAAGGTAGCTAGCTGTTCGAACTTACAATAGTTACTCATCGTTTCACTACAATTCGAAATATGGAAGCTTCAACGATGCTCTACCTCATGCAGGTGAGTTAGCTGTCTTGGTGTAAATGATAGAGGTTTAAGTAACTTAAAAAAATAATTTTATTCTTCATTGATGAACATACTCTATACCTTTCCTTCTTAATATTATTTGGCATGCAAATGCAAAGTAACAAGTAGAAAAGAAAGTGCTTCTGCTTTTCAGCTTTACAACAATGGGTGTGTGCAACATGATTATTTATTTACAATATTTGCCTTATGGCTCGCTAAAGAGCGCAATATGTTCGTTTCTTGGATTTCGAAATGTATTCTCGGCGCTTCCAAATGTATTTCACCCAAATTGAACACGGAAATAATTCCTTTGTTTATTTGTTTGGACTCGGATTCTTCTGCCCGCTTTTGAACGTGTAAAACCGGAATGAACCGGAATGAAGCTGAAATAATCAGGAAAAAACAGGTTTTTGAATTGCAGTGGAATTAATTATTATTATCTTTTTAGGAGTAGGGATTTCCGGAGAGATGTCTTGTGGTCACTTTGCCAACACTTTTGAAACACGAAGTGCCTTAAGGCTCCTGGATTTTCCCAGCTCAGTAAAAAAAATTGACGTTTTAGACGTTAAATTTTGGTTCAATAACATGTTCATTGGTCAACAACATGTATGGTTCAACTGTACACAGGAGTCCCTATATAAAAGAAGCGAAAAGCCCTCAGACTGCTTCAGAAACCTCAGACGCCTCCGACTATCAGTTGAGAAATGACGATGAAAGCTACTTTGTTATGTAAGGTAAGCTAGTCCGTTTATTAGCTATATAGTTTTATATACTGACAGATTCGTGTAAAAAAAGTTAATTCATTTTTCTGACAGTTCTTACTATTGGACCTATTAGTAAATTTTTCAATTGGAAATGCTAAGCCGTATATGGAACCACAATCGATTCCGTCTATCCGTTTCTTAAATTGGAAAGAGCATGAATCACATTGTGGAGGCCAGCACCAGTCGCCCATCAATTTCGAATCAGATACAGCCATCATAGCCAATTATCCTGAATTCATTTTCCACAAATACGACTTGATTTTTCCCGGGAGATTGGAGAATAACGGTCACACTGGTAGGGGACTGTTTCGCCTTCTTAAATTACATCAAAAGATTTTAAATTCTAATGATCTTTAATTTAATAAAACAGTTGAGTTGAAGATTGAAGAGCAAGGCATGGGCGAGGAATTACCTTTCATTACCGGTGGAGGCCTCACAGAACGTTACAACTTTGTTCAGCTTCACTTTCATTGGGGCCAACATTTATTTGGTAGTGAACACCGAATTGATGGAGCACAGTAAGAGATTGCTTTTTAATTTGTGATCAATAAATTAAATAATGTTTTTCACCTTTTTAGGTATCCGGCCGAATTGCACATCGTTCATTACAACTCTAAATACGGAAGTTTTAACGGAGCTCTGTCTCATGACGATGGATTAGCTGTCTTGGGGATTCTGATTGAGGTTTGAATATAGTTTTAATCTTGTTCATAATTTGTATCACTACGTAAGATTTTTAACATGTCTTGCTTTTACTTTAGTTGCAAGCAAGAGACAACATTGCATTCCGCCATCTCGAACAATTTGATAACATCATCGATCCCAGCATCGCAAACAGCGATGCATTGCGATATTCTGTCCCACTGTCGGATCTTCTACCTGACCAGACGAACAGTTTCTTCCGATACAACGGTTCGTTAACTAGTGGAAAATGCAATGAAGGCGTCATTTGGACAATTTTTGATACTCCGATTGCTATTTCTGAACGACAGGTAGCCTATACATATTTCACCTGACGGTTTTATTCTATTGGCACTTTGGCAGAAAATGACAGAAACTTAATTTTTAATTTTTTTGAAATTTTAAAATTTAGTTGGCAAAGTTCAGACTGTTACGCGACGAAAACGGAAATGAATTGATAGAAAATGTTCGTTTGACTCAGCTGCTGCACAATAGAGTTGTTATGTACTGTCCATATTCAAGTCCGTCAAATCCTGTACTTCCATTTTCAGATGTAGAATATTCACCTGTAGAATTTCCGTTTAATTAAACTCTCTGCTGTTCTTGTGCGTACAGTGTGAACGTTTGTACACTTGATTGTTTAACAGACCTTGTTTCTAAATAAAATGAAAAAAATTATAATGACTTTATCTCATTTATTCATGTTTCCTGTATAAAATTAAAGAAATTTTTTTGCAAAATCTGTGACATGTTTAACTTACCTTCCATGCTTACAACTTTAAAGTTTGCAAGGTATATAAAAGTCAATCTCCTCATAAGTTGAAGTAGGTTGAAGCAGAATATGAGTTGTGAAAAAAACCCTGTTTTTTTCAGTTATGAAAAAGATATACTTAGTTCGATATCATTAGTTTAGTTACTACTACAAGTTTAGTTCTAGTAGTCTACTAGACTGGTTACGAATTTGCCGCGATTATCAATTTATCATGCCGCGTATTTGCCGCCTCTCTTCCCGCGCAAAAAGTGTCCAATATCTGGCAATGTTGATTAAAAATTATGCAAAAATGAAACTAGCAGACAAGACAACGTGATAACGCGCGGGTTTCGTTCAGTATTCAGTTTTCGTTCAGTTGATGGAGACATAGCACAGCTTCGTGGTCTGTGGGAATTAATATAAATTTGTTTGTGTTTTCAAAGTTATCTTTCTGTTTCATTCTTGAAATGGGTGACTTTTCAAAATTTAAACCTGTCTGTGTTGAACTGTTGAAAACTCCGTCTGTGGAGAGATTGATAAAACTGAAAAACCTTGTCAGTAAAAGTGAGAAGAACTCAATCCAGCAGTTGCAAGAATATATATTATTTCCATTATTTATCATTGCATCCAATGAAGAGTTAAGGTAAAACATTTTCAGCTGTAAATTTTACTGTGGTTAAAAATGTTGTAAGCTTTTCAGAAGTGAAAAAATGTTCTGTGCCGTTGGTGAATGTTTACAAGAGGTTTGTCGTAAATCAACAGTCAAGGTGTACAAAATATTTTCAGACTTTATGCTGCAACTTCTGCTTGTTGTACACAATGTCAACCCAACTGAGAGTAAGCTAAATGGCTTGGATTATTGATTTACATTTTAAACAATGATTGCATTGAATTCAGAAAAAACTTTTCAGTCTGAAGAAGTCAAACTGGTTACGGTAGAATCATTGCTTGCCTTATGGAAATCGGCATCAACTGAAGTTATCCTTGAGTTGCTCTCAGAAGCAAGTAGACCACTACTAGGGCATTTAGTGTTCACTTTACTTAAGGTTGCTGCTAATGAAGAAATGAAAGAGCTGAGGTAAAATTTGATACATCTTTCTATCAATTTTTAAAACAATCAACTAATTTCTCTCATTAAACAGGATTTCTGCATTAGATAACCTCATGGAGTTGTCTTGCACTCCATCCAATGGACTGGGCTCTTCACTTTCTGGTTTCTTCCCGGGAACATGTACAAATATGCTGAAAATTATAAACGGAACGATAAAACAATCTCACGTTTTAACTATGGTATTGACAGCGGCATTTTTGAATTTTTAAAATATAAATTTCTGTTTTTATTAAACAATGTTTTTTTTTTGTTTTTTTCAGAGAGCGGTCGAGGTTTTTTCCAAATGGATCAGAATCATTTTAAACAACAACCGTTTTGATAATGATGAAAAATCCGAAAACGATCAATGGCTCCAACAAACCCGCACCAACGTACATTTGGTTTTCGAGAAGATGATGAAAAATCCGGAAATGCATTGGAAAGTGAAACTTGAAATGATTTCTCTGGTCGCTGGTGTGGTGGAGGATTGCTCAGTTACTTTGGAACCTTCGCTGCCTTTGCTAATCAAGAAATTAGTTCAGTTCACCGCTGATGAGTGTCCAGAAGTTGAGCGTGCAGCAAAAGAACGAATCACAAATCTGAGCTTTTCTCAAACTAACTTTGATTCGGCAATAAGACAAAATCTTTATGATATTGTGACGTGTTTGCCAAGGATTGTGACTCAAGGAAGTATGGCCCAAATTAAATATATTTGCCTTGTAAAAATAATAATATTTTCCGTTTTTTCTACAGTAACTCGTGACCAGCTGGTGGTTTTGCAAGAACTTCAGGGCCATCTGACTTTGCTGGGGCCTCGTTTGGAACAAAGTCTGATTTTCAGTGGTCTTCGGCAACGCTTATTTAAAGGTTTGCTCATCTCGGCCACTCTTGAACCGACTAAAGTCACAGAAAGGGACGACCCATTCAGTCTTCAATACCTGCGAGAAGACAGAGTTGTCTCTCAGTTTGCAGCCTGCTGCTCCACGATCGGCCGTCATGGAAACTTGGCCGATACATCTGATTATCTCTTGGATGTTGTTAGACAAAAAGATTCCTTTGATAAAGAATCAGTCTATGTTATGGCTTTAGTACTAAAAGGTAATTTGGAAAGTCAACTCAACTAGATCCTTATCCAATAACTTATCTCCTATTCGCTCTTTACTTGTTCTAGGTGCTGCTATGGATCTTCCTGTTCTCACGACCATCATAAGAGAATACTCAACTTATCTTACTCACTCGACCAGCGAACATAAAAACGACATCATACTGGGCCAGTTGATGTTGTTGGTGATCGGCGAAGCTGCGATTCAAATGGGGACTGACTTTTCGTCCATGTTGCTAACTGCCCTGAAACCTGTGTTGGAAAAAGCCGGCAATCCGGACTTCTGTGAAGCAGGAGTTCGGTCCCTTCAATGTATGACAGATGCATTGCGTCTAACTTCTGTATCCAAGCTACTCGAAGAGAATGCAGACTACTATGCACCCCAGTTGACCTTCCAATTACGAAACATCGTTCGATATCCGCGCGCAATTGATCTACTCCGAGCGTTACTGATGCTTTCCGACATTCGCATGGAACACTGGCTGGAACGAATGGTTGAACATGCTTTGAAAGGACTGGACAAGAGTCATTCTCTCCGAGCTCTTCCATACGTCCAGGTACTTGAACTGTATTCGAAAGCCGCGCACAACACGAGACCTGCCGGACCAGCCTGCGCTAAACCTCTATCGAAAGGCGAAACTCTTGAAAAAGAGGAATTAATCCAGCGCATTGTTGATTACAAAGCAAACATTAAGCTGAGTGAGACATATTTGGAAACAAATGAAGAAGAAGAAATTTGTGATGCTAATACGGAAGAACCGGAACAGATCGATGATCCTGAAGTCGAAGAAGAAAAAAAGGTGATCCCACCTCAAATTACTCTTGTAGCCGATATTTTGGATCGCTGCACGAAGATATTGCCACAATCTACCGAAGAAAAACTCTACGCCAGTTTGATGCAAACCATTTGCTTATCAGTAGAGGTGCTTTCTTCTCACGAAGATATTTTTTTGCCGAAAGTGCACAAACTTTGGGAGCCTTTAAAGAATCAGCTGTTGGGAACATCACATCTCAAACAGAGGCAGGCGTTTGAGATTTTCCTTTCATTAGTTCGTCGCTGCCCAGATTTTATTCGCCATCGAGCTGTCAAAGAAATTCTTCATAAATTGGTGCTATTCCTGCAAAGCCAGGCTACTGCTAGTCGTGGCCGATCTAGCAGAGCGCACATTGCCAGCCAGTCGTACAAATTACAAAAATCCGTACTATCCGCCATGGCCACCCTAGTTGAATTCATCGATCCACCTGTATTGGAAGTTTGTAAAATCGTTCAAGCGATTTCTTTGTACCTCAGCAACCAACAGATTTCAGAACTTCAGGTTTGCAACTATTCTTCCTTATGCTCTTAATAATATCCTATTGAGTATCGTGTTTGTTGTTTAGAGTTTAGCAAAGGACAACTTGGTCGCCATAGCCAAATATCACTCGGGGTCCGTTTGGTTAACTTTACATAGCATGGTGTCTAGACGGACTTTAACACGCCCAGGTTTTCGATCCATCATGGTAAAATTGCGTGCATGATTATATTGACTCGATTTTTTTTAATCAATCTAATATTTCTTAGGTTGGTACTACAAACGACGAAAGTGAATTTACAGTCAACGCTGAAGAATTGGTCAAACAGCTGTTCCCCCTTACTTGTTCAGGTCACCATTAAACGGATATCAAGGTATAGACGAATCGACTGTATTTCGTGAGTTAAGCAAAAGTAGAGTGAGTGAATTCTCATGGAGTTGGAGGATCGTCAGGTCCGCCCTTTTCTTTTTCTCGTTCTTCGGCCCTTGAGCGCATTCTCGTGATGAACGCCTGACCTTTGCTTTTTCGGAAATTTTCAAAAGGATCACGTATATTGATACCGACACCTTTGAACTGGTCCAAACGATCGCGAACCTGAAGAACGAAAAATATCAATCCGCTATTCTGTTGACACAAAAATAGTACCGTTCGATCAATACCTCTCCTCCTTTGATGGGTTCCGCTATGCCTTGTTCATTTGCGCCGAGTCCAGCTCCTCCCCAACCCATTTTGCACAAGAGTTGATGCCCTCGGTTGTTTTCGTCCAGCTTTGTCGTGAAACCTTTGGCAAACGACACGGATGCACTGCAAAACGCCGAATCAAATTTAACCAAATCACATTGACCTAACTTAAGGAAAAAAAAGGGGTTGGTTACATTTCTGAAGGTGGCGTGGGGCTCCGCTTTTGCGCAAAACCGGTCATCGTGACGGGCGAATTAGATCTTGATTCCGAACGACTAGGTGTAGGAGAACGAGAGCGTGCAGCTCGACGGGGCGACTCTGAATTAGATCGACTTCGGCGACGTCTTGTTGAATTTCTAGGCGATCTGGATCGTGATCGAGCTTGCCTCGATTCTTCTCTATGCTCTTCCTCGGGCGACTCACTGCGGAATCTTCGACGCACGGGACTTCTGATTCCATTCTTACCACTTCTTTCAGGGGAATGATCCTCGACAACTTCGATAGGAGTTCGAGGCGGCGACATGTCGCGTAATCCCTGAGCAATATCTTCTTCTTTCTTCTTTTTCGCAGTTGCCTTGTTCTTATAAAACTCGAAAAGAGCCATCTGCTCCCACCTAAAAAAAAAAACAAGAAAGAGAAAAGTTGAGAAGAAGAAGCTTGAATGATAAGCCAACAAGAAAGGAAATCTATCACGAACCCATCTGCGTTTCGTGGTCGGTCGTGCGAGAGAGGACTGTAGAAGAAATCAATGGCGGCAATCAATCGCTCAGACGGTGGGAGCGGTGCAGGAAGGCGGATATCTTTCGGATCGATGCTTTTGTACTCGCTGTCTTCCATTCTCACCAGTGGGACGAGTAATCCCGCTGGTAAGTCGAAGTAGGGAGCCTTTGGTTCAATTCCTTCACACGGGTAGTTTTGCGGGGCATTAAGGGAAGCAACTGGCGGCGGGCGAGATAAGAAATCCGGCGGCATGGCGTGATGAGGTGCATTAAAAGACTGCAAAGCATTGGCCGCCGCGATTTGTTCTTCAATTTGCAGTTTCTGTTGCTCTAGCTGCTGAATCTGGTGGTTGGCATGATTGACGAAGGCTTGATGCTGGCCGCGGTAGTTTTCGTACGTATGCTGAATGTTGCTAGTTGAAGCTGCTACGGCTGCCGAGTATTTGGCCACTAGACTGTTGTGGTATTCATTCCAGATGTGTAAAGGTGCGTGTAACCTTTCCAGGACACCACGCTCAAACAAATTATTTTTCGTTTGCCACAAAACGACCAGTTTTTGCAATTTGGCGTTTTGCTCCTCGTCGGTTGCAGACAGACTAGTGTTTGAAAACATGTGGACGACAACTTGTTCGAGTGTCTTTAAAAGCGTGTCGGGTCCTTTGCGGAGACAATGGTGTAACACGTCGTTGACCAAATAGATCAAGTGAAGTTTGTGGGTAAATTGACCTGTTGATTCAGAAAGAAAAAAAAATGCTCAGGCAATGCCAAGTAGCCACAACAGAGGAAAACTTACTGCTTTGAGTTGTTTTGAAAAGGAGATATTGTGCTATGGCATCAGAGGATGAATGAGGCTGCATCACATGATGGAGAATCCAAGCTTTACCCTGAGATATGGATTCTTTGGTGCAAGAATCCATGATAGGCAGTAAAAGCAATTCTAACTCTGCCAAATTCATTCCACTTGCCAACGCTTTTTCCATGACTTCTTTTTCGTGTTGCAACTTGACTGTTTCCTCTGTCTGCTTTTTCTGCTGTTGCACTGTCACTTGATGTTGAGCGGCCAAGTTGCTTTCACTTTGTTTGATCTGGTGAACCAAACCAATTAGTATTTACTATTTTTGATATGATCTGGAGTATGTTTACCTGTTCCTGCAGTTGAGTTTGTTGGGCAACGAGTACATCTTTTGCACCTTTTAAAGCAATCAAATCTGTTTGAGGAGGGATGGGATTTTGTCCAGGAAATGACATCTGATTGGGCATTGATGGCTGTGGGTGAGCCCTAGGCCATGCAGAAGAAGGGCCATAGTTGTAATTCCTATTGAAACTGGGATGTTCTGTATTAGGCGGTGGGCCATAGTTGATTGGATAGCTCATGGGTTGACTTTGCTCTCGGACAAACTTTTGCTTGTTAATTGCTTGCTCTGTTGTCACACGGTACTGGTAGTAGTTGAAAAGTTCCCCACCAAACAGGAAACCAAACTTGGGGTTATCTCGTTGTTTGTTTTTCGTCATTTGCTCAAATTCGGGACCATTTCTCGCCACAAATTGAGCTAACTTGTCAATAATGTTGCGCAGTTCTATGTCTATAAAAATATTTGTTGTGAACAAATTGATGAGGAGATTTTTCAATTTAAACGGTTATTACCTTCGGGAGGACGAGGTAGATCCATTGCAGAGTTTTATGTTTTAAAACTTTAATTAAACTTTAGGCAATCAAAAACACACATACATATGCAACTGTGAATTGTTTCGATGCCGGCATTAATAGTTCGTGTTGAATTCCGCCAGAGTCTAGTAAACGGTGCGTTTTTGCTAAACTAGATGGCGTGAAGTTCGGTGCGAATAGTAAATTCCCTAACGTGTGACAAGAATTTCAATTGGGGAAAAATTTCTTGTTTGTATACATCGAATGCAGCTTTCCATATTTATGAGTATATGCTTCTTTGTAATTCAAACTCGTTTTCCACATAATTAAAGGTTGATATGATGTGTTGACGCGTTAAGTTCCAATCTCTTTCCTCGTCTCGCTGGGGGGGAGTCTGACTCTCTCTCTCGCGCTGCAGGTCGTGTCATCACACGCAAAGTAATCGGTCAACCAACAATTACAGCAGTAGCACACATGAATAGATACATCAACTCTCAAACGGACAGTTCGCTTTTTCTTCGCTATTTCAAAATGCGTTCTTGGCAGGGTCCCAATCGAACGATGTGTCGCAACAAAAGACACACCAAATATCATAACTCTTTGTCCCAGATGAACTACCTCTTTTTTAATATGACAGTGTTTCGGGGCAATGATGACCAGTGGAAGACCATTTTTTTCGCCTGTTCTTCTTCCTATTTCCGTTCTCGACCGTTCGGGTAACATAATAGCTTGAGTGGGCGGCTGCGAATGCCAATAATATACATCAGCAGTGTGTGTGTGTGTGTGTGTGTGTATGCGAGTGTGTGTGTATGGCGCCCAAAATAGTAGCACACTGCATCCAACTTGAGCCAAGTTTTAAAATATTTGGAAGCAACTGCGAAAAAAAGGGCGAACACCAGACCAGAAAGAAAATGAGAAGCGCGTCGTGTAGGAAAAAGAAAAATTCAAACTAAAAACAAACAAATTTGCCAGTTTTTCGTGGGCAAAGTTAGTCGGCGATCGGGTCGTGAGCAAATCGGCCGCATACAAAATCTTCTTCCTTGTTCTAATATTAAAATAATTGGAGGAAAAAAGTCGTTGGCGTTGGAAAGAATTCGACAGATTGTGTGTGAATCGAAATAAGTGTATTTGTTCAAGTGGAAATGAAATAACCCAAAATATTTTTGACTGATTGTGTAAAGTGCTCTTTCGTTTCAATTTGATCCAAATCATTCAAAACAACATTTTATTTCTTCCACTCGATTTTCAGAGATCCGGAGGGAGGTCCAGTAGCTCGTCGAATGGCGCCGAGATGGTTGGGTGTTGTGTTTGATTCATATGCCAAAACACGAGCCCTTTTTTGAAAAAAAGTTGACCTTCAATCAACTTCGTATTCCGACGTTGCGGAGTGAGAGGAATGAGATGCGAGTCTGGCAGACGATAGCTGAATCGTGAGACGAGGCATGCGTTGTGCCACATTGGCTGCCGGGAAGGCTCGGATTCCGCTCGGACGACCATGTCAGTCAAAGCGGAATTGAACGACGAGACTAAATTCATGGATCTAAGTGCCATCGGGTGCAGTTTGTTACTGGAACAGCCCAACTACACTTGTGCTGGTGGTGCTCGATCAGATACCAGCATCACGGTGACCATGTCCGGGCCCAACGCCATATCCGGTCAAGGCGGAATCTACCAGTCCAGCAACTACCTTAGTCCACGTCAGGCTCCTCCTCCGCCCTATCCTGGCGGACTGACGCCTTACCAAACGCCTTACCATTCGCCCTACGTCAGCCCTTATGCAACGCCGTTCCAAACACCGTCGCCGAGCCCCCTGTCGTCAGTCCAATCCAGTCCGGGCACTTCCACGTGCCACAGGACAAAAGGCCCTGGCATCGACGACGAATTGGCAATGATCCTCGAAAGTGATCCATTCATTTGGGAACAGCAGCCTGGCAATATTCAATCGGCGATTCAGGAAACAATCAAGCAACCACCGCCACCTTATCCGCTACAGCCGGATCGGGTCACAGGACGTCCACCGCATCCGCGCTCGTCCCCGACGACCCAACCGTCACGGACCCAATTGAAACAGCAACTTCAGCGACAACAACTGGAGCAGCAGGAGCGTCGCGAGCGCGAACTAATCAAACTCCACCAATCCGCCGGAAGGGCGGCCAGTTGCCCTTCTGAGAAACTGGGGATTCCCATCATCGTCCCGCCTCAGCAACAGCCGAGCGTGATGGAACCCGTGTCGGTTCCGCCGCAAGTTTTGACGGTGCGCACCCGGCTGGAGAATCCGACACTCTACCACGTCATCGAATCGCGGAAGCGCCAGGTGCGCGAATTCCTCCAGCAGGGACATCAACAACAAGGGTCCGATTCGTGTCCGATGGATCAGCGACCCATCACCGCGGTCAATTCCGCCCCGCCCGGCGGATTCGTCATCCCCGTGACCCACCAGCATCCCTCCTCGTCAGCAGCTCCGACCGACGCCGAGGTAAAGTCAAATATCCATCCAAACCCAAACCGACATCCTGCTTTTCTTCTTCTTCCGCCTAGCTTTAATTTAGCGTTCATTTCCGTTTGAGAGAGATTTCTGACATTAATGAGGAAGTAATGCAATTGTTATCGAAAAATTTCCGCCCCCCCCCCCTCCCCTCCTTAGAGAATTTTTCTTTTACTGCCGGATCGAGTTGAGCTCAAATTGATCCGTCGCAATGATGAATGTGCGGATTCGTTCTCCCCCTCTCCACGGCGTAAAAAGGAGATTATTTCTTGTCTTTTTCTCCCCCCCCCCCCTTTTGCTTCCCCTCTGCCGGGTTGGCATTGCGCAAGTCAAGACGTCGGCGGAATAGCGTCGGCGTGGCCCCTCCTATATTTGCGATTCCGATGGATGAGAGCGACGACGACGCTATATAATGCCCGCAAGTATAGAGGGGGTGCTTCCATTGCTCGCTTTTGGTATTGATTGAGACTCGGACGCGGACACGAACAAAAGTTGAGCGTGTGAGGTTGACGGTGCTCGTCGGCGCCGTCAGTGGCGTCGTCCTTCCAAGATTTTTTAGTTTTTTTTATTATTATTCAAGGCTTTTGTTTTTTGGGGATTTTTTTTTTGTTTCTTGTTTCTTTTCCATCATTCCGGATATGCCTCTCTGTGGGCTTTTGCCGTTCGCAGTGCTGTGTGTCCTTTCGTATCTAATTTGATCAGTCGTGTTTAAGCGAAGGGAAAGAAAAAAGACGTTTTCTCCGTTTTTGATTGCCGCCATCTCTTAAAAGCCAAGAAGCCAAGGAATACAAGTGAACCAGGGTCCTCTTTCTCCTTGTGTTCTGCCTAGGCTCTTCCTGTGCGACTGAAACGAGAACATCCGCGACCCGACCGTTTGCCACTCAACCGACGACGTCAGAAGTCGAACGACGTGGAACATTTTCGTTCCTCTGTGCCAACCGTGTGTGTGCGTGTGTGTCTGTGAGAAGTGTCATTCAGAAAAAGGGGAAAACCAAAAAATCCTTGTTTTTGGATTTTGATCCTAGGAATAATTATCAATCTCTCTCGCTCCAACGGGACACGGCATTTTAATTCTTCAGTAGCATCACCATGATGTAAGAATCTTTGTCATCGATTTTCCCCCATTTCTTTTTTATCTCTTTGAAAGTTGATTCTTTTATGTGATCATTGGCTTTTTTATTTGCTTTTATTTTGGGTTGTGATCAAAACGGGCCAATCGATTTTTGCCGTGTCACTGTGGCGTGAGTGTCAATGTTGAACTCTGGTCAATTGATTTCGACTCACGAACGACCGTTTGAATTTCCCCCAGCTCATTTGCCTTTTGCTCCCCCCCCCCGCCAGATTGAAGAAATCCGTAACAATTATGAAACAAAAGTCTATTACAACTGGGTCCGCGTATTCCTTATTAATACGTCAGATAAGTTCTAGAAGGAAGACGTCTCTCACCATTTCCTGGTGGCCCTGCAGGATATTTTTTTGATTAAGAGACTCCCCACTAAATCAAGAAAATGGGGCAAGCAAAGTTGCCAGCCCAGAGACAACTCACAATCATGACTCGCAATTTGAATAGGTATACGAAATACGTATAAGCTACTATATAGACACAGTGTGTGTGTGTGTGTGTCTGTCGATATCTCGTTTGGTTTTCTGCTGTCTATCTCCTTGTGTGTATCGAACTGGTCGATTGGACCTGCTCCGCCCGATAAGGAGACCCATCTTTCTTGGACGGAACATTTTGGTTGTTGAAACAGACGAAATGAAAAGGCAGTATCGTCGGTCAGGGTAGAGGGTGCTGGTGAGTGTAGACTTGGCGGAAGAAAGGGAGGAGACACATACAGAGAAAAAACGGGTTTCTCTCTCTCTCCAGTGATAAAAGAAAAAACAAATAGGAAAAATTCTTCTGGGTTTTTCTAGTTGAATAATAAAATAAAAAACAAAAAACTTTGCCGGTTCTTGTTCATTCTTCTTCTCCTCCTTCATTCGGGTTCTTCATTGTGGTCTCTTTGCATGTCTGCTCGTCTGGAAGAAGAAGAAGAAGAAGAAGGGAGAAGGAAAGAAAAAGAAAGAAAAAAACGGTTTCTGATCGTCATTTCGTGCCCCCGTTCTTTAGCTGGAGGTGTTGTTGTTGTTACCGCCGTCGTTGTTGAGAGCGACCCGCAGTTCATAGCCGGAGCTCGTTGGCGAAACATGGCGTCCGGCTAAACCAATCTGTAACAATTTTTTTTTTCTTTCAACCAGTTTTTCCTTTTTTGTTTTGGAAAAAATCGTTGGAAATTCGAACCAATCCCCAAGAGAAGTGCAAAAAGTCAACGCGCCAAATTCAAAAAAAAAAGAGAAGAATTTAATTTTGCTCAAGTTCTGACGTTCAGAGAGACACACAAAAACAAAAGAAGATTATTCCCGTTCGGGAGTTAGTGGACACATTCCAAAGTGCCGGGAACCCGTTACTTATTTCTTTCAAAACAAAACAAAAAATTCGTAAGTCGATTATAATTTATATTTCTTCTATTTCTTTTTTTTGTTGTTGTTGCTGTTGTTGAATAATTAGCATTTTTTCAAACGTAAACTCATTAAAGTCTAGTCACTTTCTAGACGCATTCGCCGAAACAAATTCAAAAATGTAATTTCTTTTTGTTTCACTGCGTCGTTTGCATTCAAATTAGAATTATCGCGATGATATCTATCCGATTACCATTCGGTTGACCCGCAGTGTCATTATTGACAGAAGCCGACAATCATTTTTGAACAAAAAAAAAAGAAAACTTGCTCGTAATGACGACGTAAAAGTCAATCATCATTTTATTGTACGCATATTTATTTACCAAACAACAACCCAAAGTTGAAAACCAAAACAAAAACAATCTCAAAGCTAGCGGCGGCTCTGTACTCTGCATTTCTGTGAAAATACTTATCCCGGCGAAATTCCGGTGAATCGTGTATTAGAGAGCTCATTTTTTGTGTGTGCTGTTATTGTTGTTGCTGTTGTTGTTGATTGTTGGTAACCCTGCGGGCTGCGCTATTCGATCAACGTCACCGGCTTCTAGACTAGGTATACAGTGTGTGTATGTGTGTGTGTGTGTGTGTACTGCGTGCCCTCTACTCACGGATCGGATGGCTGGCCGGAGCAAGAGAGAGAGGGCGGGAGTGAAACGGTGATGACGGTAGAAAGCCGGTAGAAATCAAGACGACGCCGTAAGGGCCACGTTTCTCGTTTCTAGGCAAATGGAATTGTTTTTGTTTTAAATTTTTATCGAAAATAATCCTGTAGTGGCTAGTGGAAAATCTATGGTAATAAGCAGGTTCTACTCCCCTACATATTCGATAGTGAGGTTTGAACTTGATTTCGACGGGGCTGGTAATTGACACACTCCAGCTCAATGTAACCAGCCAGCCAGCGGAAGGAAGAGAGAAACACGCCCTCTTCTCTTTCCCTTCGTCTTCTTCCATGGTACTACAAATTTGATCTGATTTTCTCTTCTTCTTCTTCTTTTTTTTCTGGGCGATACAATATTCTTTCGGTTTCTTATCGACACTCTTTGAGGTCATCTTGCCAACTCGGCAATTTACCAAGTGCCGATTCACAAGAAGAAAAAGAAGAGAAATGGAGAGATGAACCGGGAATATAAGTGGGTGTGCACACACATAGCCCAGTGTGTGCAGCAAGTCCTTGTGTATCAATTAGCAAAGATCGACTATACTCCCCCCTCGGTTTCGCTCTTACTTGACATATTTTCCACTTTGATTTCGTCTCCCTTTTCCGAATTCCATCCGGCTTGGGAGGGAAAACAAATTTTAACTGACGCTGCATATTTTGAATTCTTTTTTTTTTTTTTTTTTCAATTTAATCTCGCCTTTCCTGATCATTAACAAACGACCGAACAAATGATTATCTTAAGATTTTTTAGCCTTGGGCAATCCGGCGCCCCGGTGATGAAATTTAAGCGTCATTCCGTCACTGCACATCGTAGGAGAGAGAAACTACTTAGATCAGATAACACAAAAAATCTCGACGACCATTGGCCGTCTCTGGTGCTTAGCACATAGTCGTCACTGGCACGCACAAAGATGATTGTAAAAAAAAAATTGAATTCAGTAACAAAAATGCTGGTTCACATCAATTGGATTACTAAAATATCACAACCAGTCAGAGCCGGATTTTAGGTTTTACTTGACGTCCACCTCACATCCATTGGTATTCCCATATGGCCGCTCTTTACAGAAATGTTTGAATTAAAAAACAGCCCGGGAAAACAGTTTCGTGGGCGATATAGATATAATGCAATGCGTATAATATCATCAGTATTAGGGCTTCCTAATCTCAGAGTGGTTGCTAAGCCGGGCGGATAATACGCTCTGGGTAAAAAAAAATGAAATAAATAAAATAAAATAAAAAATAATAATAATAAAAGGAAACCTTTCTATAGAATATATTTATGGCGTGGAATTGTGTGCAACGATCGTTTTCTTTATGCTCTGACGATTCTTCACGCGCAGACGCCCTAATTATTTTTTGTTTTATTTGACGCTAAACGTAATCGGAATCTGTTAGTAATTCGTTGAGCGACTCGTATTATTGATTTCAACATATTCAATCGTATTTCTACATATAGAATTGATTGATTGATTTTATAGTTATTCCTATTCAGGTAAAGCACGTTCCGTCACGGCTGTGGAAATTCATAAATTTCGGTACTACCACTCGAGAGAGAGAGAGAGTGTCGTGTAATTCCGGCGTTCGAGAAATGCCCAGCTACAACAAAACACGCGTAGAATTAGATTGACGAGTTGACAGTTTGTCGTTAGGTAGAAAAAATCGGAATCAATTATCGTTGTCGTTTCGACGTTTCCTAATACGAAAGAAAACATTAAAAGCCAAACGACATTTTCTGGCGTTGTTGAATTCGAGTTCTTTCTTGGGAGCTTTTATAGTTATCACCTAGTAACTTTTGTTGTTGTTTGTCGTGTCAGGAAACTACAATTCCACTTGAACCGGTTTTCTTGCGATTTGGTTTTTCATTTGAAATCTTTTTCTTTTCTTTCTGGACTTAATTGTATTATTGTTTGATTGAAGTTACTATATACGATTCGGCTGCAGCGACAGAGCAAGTCGTGGATGTTTTGACTGATAGCCTTAACCGAATATAATTTAGTAAATTAGAAATAATAATAAAAAAGAAAAGAAAAGAACAGAACAGAAAATAAAAAAGTCTGAACTGCAGGATGAAACTGGTTTCCAGCGTTCGAGACTACCTTTGCTCTGTTACCTCGACTCGCGCCGAATGCTAAATCACGATCGATTCCCGAGATAAGAGAGAATTTTCTCCACTACCCTGTCGTGTACGACGTATTACACTACTGCGCGTAAGCTCCGTAAGAACTTTGTCTGGCTTTATTCGTCATTACCCGCCGTATAGTAAATCGGGAATTACTTTTTTGACTCTCGACGATTTTCAGTTGTAGCCAGTTACTTACTTACTAAATGTTTAGAACTGTATGACGGTCGAACCCCCACCAATAAAATTTCAAAAACGAACAAAGATAATCAAATGGCCGTCGTCGTCGTCGTCGGTCGAATGCTTGCGCGATAACTGTACGTATACAGCGTTTTATTTCCGGTTTTTCTTTTTACGTCGTCCCTGCCTAATCTTTGGTGGCTGGTATACGCTGGTACTATTGATGTAATGTTGTTCCATGCCCCCGCCGACGGTCTCAGAACCTTGGAGCCGAGCGTTTGGGGCTGAGTAAAAAAAAAAAAAATCTAAACAAGAGAAAGACCGCCGGCGGACTTCGTGATGATGTGGAAATTTGACCGAGTATATACATATACATATACGTTGCGCCGGTAGCAATAAGTTTGTCTGCCGCTGTCCCGACCAGTGCCAGACACACGAAACCTATAGGAGGTAGCAGCTAACAGGTTGTGTGTGTCTCGCGGTCGTTAAAACAGTGACTGGTTTTGACATTTCCCTTCTTGACCCCAAAACGACAACAGTTGGAGGAATAACCAAGAATCGGAGAATTGATATCGGCCGCTTTTTCTTTGAATTCACTTTTGGGTGTGTTGAGTTAATGGACGATGCCTGATTGGTTGTCGGCAAAGCTATTCCTCAGCCGCCGTCTCGTTGCTGGCCGTCTACCCCTCAATCCTCTACGTAACACAGGTAGACAACTTAACAGAGACTCTCTGACCCGTCCTTTTTCTTGTTGTTTTTCCATGGCCGATCATTTTAATGACCAGCGGGGAAAATCCCTTCTCATAAAAATACAAAACCCAAAAATTAATCATGAAGAAAACTCTTGTCGAATTGAATTCTCAAGGTATCGTGTACGAACGACACACACAGTGGGTCTCGCACCTTGGATTGACGCAGCTGCGGGATTGCGTTTCGTTTTTAAATGCGGCGCATTTTTCTAACCGCGTCTTAAGTAATTGGAAGAACGAATGGAAAATGCCAAATGATCCAGAGTAGGTTACACATACATCTGCCTTTTTGGTATTTCTCTCTCCGCTAACCGCTGGCGCCGGTTTGAATTGACAATATCTCAGTGGCTCGTGCGATTCGTTGGGCATTCAATCGACGCGCTACTCACCAAATCAATTTCTGTTGTGAAAAAATATGTCGGTGATGGCGAGTGAGCCGACTCGCTGATGATTCCATTTGGGATGGAAAAGGAAAACGGGATCCCACTCGAGCCGGTTCGGTTATTTGTTCTCCCGAAAAAAATTTCAATCGACTTGGTCTTATAATCGTCTGCCGGCGCGCGCGCGTGCGATCTAACATTTCGAGTTTGGGCCGCTTATATATTGCCGTCATCCTTGCCGAATGAAAATGACGAAATATGGCACGAGCCGTAAAAAAAGTGTCTCTATTTTTCTGCATCGTCATTTTCTTCTCCCCTCTTTCTCTTTTTCTACGAGAAAAGTCTGCGCGATAACGGCAAAAAATATTGCCAACGGGTGTTGTACATTTTTTCCAACAACATTCGCCACACCCAAACTGGTTTCTAATTCTTCTAATTCTTTTTCTTTTGAATATTTTTACATTTCGGGTGAAATTCCAAAGAAAAAGAAATTGTCGATGGGTAAAAAAAAATAAAACGAAACGCTCATGCGCTGCAACAAAAAAGTTAGAGCCTGGGGAACATGACCGGCCAGAGCAATAATCAAAACGTGTGCTCACTCTCTGTCATCGTGGGGTTGAAACTGCACCGAAAGAATCTCAAGAACCGGATCGACGACCTCATTGCAGTCGTGTTTTATTTTTGTTTTTTTCCTTTGAGATTTATCGGGGAGAAAATAGAAACAAAACGAAATAATTCAACTTTTATCGTCATCATCCATCAGCAGTTTGCCTCTATGTGGATCGATTCCATTCTCCTAATGGAATCCGCCGCTTAAATAATTTATTAGCAAATCACGAATTAAAAAAAAAAGTAATGATGGAATCAAAGATAATGTGACACTTAGACAAATGCCAGCCACTCTAGAAAGGGACTGAATAAATTCCACCCAAATCAAGAATTAACGAAATGTGAAAACAAATTTTTTTTTCCCCGATCCTATTTCACGATGCCAGTCTTGTCCCAAGTCGCGTGCCAGTCACAAGATTTTACGAACCATCTCCCGTCTAGAATGTCAATTTTTCTATAATTTTATTCCCCCCACCCTTTTTTTTCCCTCCGGCATTTGATTGCGGTTCATCTTCTCTTGTATCTTGGATTTCGTAGAAAATGAGAAACGAGCTTTTTAGAATTTGATTCTACTGTTTTTTTTTGTTTTCTTCTTTTACCTGTGGGGGTCTAATAGGTAGTGTACATGCCCCCTTTTTCATCCTTCGTGAGTTGAATCCGGATGGTTCTCATCCAAACCAAAGTTCCCGGACTAAAAAAATAAAATAAAATAAAAACCCACCCACAAGGAGAGAGGTAGGGGTGGGGTGGTCGAGATAGTTACTTGTTAATACTTGATTCTTGTGTCGCTCTATTAGTAGTTTTCTTCCCATTGTGGATCCTTGTTTACACTTAATCGTACCAATCCCCGAAATCCCCCCAGATGTGGGTGGATACTCGGCCGGGAAGCGTCGGTCGTCCTTTTGGCTGTCGATTGTTTTTGGTTGTTTTCTGTTAAACATCTCCGCTCCCCAAAGAAAAAGTCTCATTCGAGACCGAACCAACAAGTCGAGATAGACAACAAGTGAAAAAAACCAAACAATTTTTTAAATAAAAAAAGAAGATAGTCTAACAAAGATAACTATCGGTGCGATTGAATATTCCTGTGCTCGCAGCAACCACCACCGCAAGTGCGCGCCGTAATCCCCTTAATTCCAAATTCCCACACACACACTGGGCGGTTTCTTTTTCTTTTATGTTCATTCGGAAGTGTTTTCCTAAGGGTTCAGCGAGTCCAAATCTTCTTATTGAGCTGTTTGGCTACACGCACACACGCACCTTTTCTCAACCAAGTCGTCACCCACTAGTAGACCTCTTCAACGCGCGTAATTTTCAACAGCTTTGAAAGAAACAATTGCCGTGACTGGAAGTGTTGGTAGTGATTTTGAGTGGAACTGGTCGAACGGGTCGTGACCCCCCTTGAAGATATTTCCCGAGAAGAAACGAGAGAGTGCTTACGCGGGATCGAAATAAAATCTCGAAACTTTTTTCCGAGCAAAAGGGAAAACCTGTCGGCGAAACACCCGCCAACTGGAAACAAATTTGGTTGCCATCCAGTTGTTGTTGTTGTTGTTGCTTGCCTTCCTGAAAGTTTGGCGGGCTTAACGACCATCATGCCGACTTATTTAGACATGACTACCTTCAGCGTCCACCAGGTAGAACAGAGAGACGATTGCGAGAAAAAGAGAGAAAATAAGTTAAGAATGTGTCTCGTAAGATCCTGTTTGCCATTACCGAGAAAACCCACACACACCAAATCCATTTCGGGTTTTCTCGGTTTTCTGGTTATTTTCTAATTTCTAGTATTTTTTTTTTATTAATATTGATTTATTCTCTATAGTCGTTGAACCAGTTTTTGTGTTGATATTTAATTGACCCGATTTTCTTTTGTTTGATTCGATCAAAATAAATTAAAATAGGCGGACGATTTCTTGGAAGACATTTTGAATCTGGAAGCAGGTCTGGAAGAGGCTGATCGCAATCGAGTCATGGACGCCACATCTGAACATCACCAACACCAAACTCTTCCGCCCGAGGTGAAATTGATTTTCTCGGATAAAACAAAACAAAAAAACAAAACAAAAAAACAAAATGGAATCTTAGATTAACAAAAGTTCCGTTATGTCAATTTCATCTTATTCAATGTCTTGTGTTGTTTGCTGTTTTTGTTTTTTGTCTCGTCGCCGGATCTAGGTGAGCGATTCGGGCAGTTTGATGGAACACTTTTTGACTTTGAGCTCGACGTTACATCACCACATGGATCACGTTCCACTGCCGACAGCGCTCGAGCTGCCAGGCACCACCAAACAGCTAACGTCCGGCAACACCAGCAGCAGCACGCCGCCCGGCAAGGGTACGACGACATCCGTTAGCGATAACGTGGATTACGTGCCCATCATCACCGGAGCCTTCACTGCTGGTAAGAGATAAATTATGAGAGACCAGGGAATGTCCAATTGTCATGTCGTGTGGAAGAGAAAAAAAAAATTAGTTTCAAAAATATTGATTCTATTCGAATTTTGATTGACAATCAGGAACTATGAGCTGATAACACAGGTGAATGTGTATTTTACCTGTGACGTAGACTCTAGAATTTAATCTCTTTGGTTCTCTTCCGATTTTTAATTTCGTTTCTTCTTTTCGTGTCTTTGATTGGCTAAACTACCAACTAGCAGGATTGAAAGGATCGGGATCGGGATTGACCTCGGGACCGCCTTCGTCGTTAACTTCTCCGATGACGTCGCCGACCTCGTCGCCTTGCCACCATCCGTTGCGGAGCAGCTCGCATCTCTCCAACGGCAATCACCACCACCATCACCACCACCGCGGATCCATCGACTCGGTTTTCGTCGACTTGGATCTCAGCGGGTCCGGCACGGAATTTGGGGCCGGCGGCGGCGGGCTGTCGGCCTCGCTAGCCGGTGATTCGACCGGCGGAGTAGTCGACTTACGGGCGCTAGCCAAAGATCGCCAGAAGAAAGATAATCACAACATGAGTAAGCAATCGAAAAAGAACCTTTTTTGTTCTCTATGTCTACCACAATTTTTCTAGGTCACCTACTAGTTCCCTACTCTCACTTGCGCAGAGATAATCGGCAATCAGTGTTGTGTGTGTCCCGTTTGTCTCGTATTGGAATGTTTCGATTGCGTGCTGGCCTGAGAGAGAGCGTTCCAACAGTTGTTGGTCTTTGTCCAAGGGAAGACAACGAAACAAATATGTTGATCTTTGGGTTATGTAAAGTCGCCACACTTGCATCGACTCATCAAGATAAGAATATTTGTCAATCAACTTGCCATGGGTGGGCAGCACTCATATTTATCAGATTGTTTTTCGTCTCGAGCTGTCGAACCATAGTTGGTTGCTACGGGAAACGACCGTTGGATTCCCGTTGAACGTCATTTCGTTTACTCTGACAGACTTGTGGGGTTTTACCACGCCGTCGCTTGTATAATATCGAACAGATGAACCGCGTGAATTAGTTGCAGGCCCTGTTTTTATTTCTTGGGTCAATAATAAGGACCGAGTTGTTGTTCTCCATTTCAACATTGGGATCTTAATCAGTTGTTTGTTTGGCTCATCGTCAATAGACGATTGCCTCTTAAGACTCTTCGTCTCAATCTCTGCAATGGACAGTCACAAATAACAAACAATCGACTTGGCTTTCTTCTCCCTTCCCACTCTTTGATTCAGCCAGCGCGCAATCCACTTTTTGGTTATATAAGCAGATCGCGGCCAACTGAATTATTATCATACTATTCTAATCATGATACAATTCACCTTGATTCGTCATTTGTTTTTCTCTTATTGTCCACCGTGAAGATCCGTTGTCGATTGTGTGGCCAAACATATTATTCTAACTGACCCGCTCATCTCCAGATCTCTCGTTTGACATCACGGCCGTCGTCTGAAATTGTCTGTCCGCCGTTTGATTGCCTCGTTAGTTGGCATCCCGTTCGAACCTGTTCGGACTCCCTGAAACTACTCCAAAAAATGAACCAGGACCGCCGTGATTGTATTGACGCAACCTTTTGAACCTTCTATAATCCCTCCCATAGCGCTCTCATCCATAAAACCATAAAAATGATCAAATAAATTAAGATGTAAAACAACAACAAAAAATGAAGAAGAAGATAGAGACATTAAAAGTCGTAACTGCTGCGCCGCACTTCCGGCGCTCGTGTGCCGCCGTACTGTCCGCATCCATTATTTATTATCAGTTTGTTTCTTCCCTTGTAAATGATGGAACAAAAAGAAACCAGTAGCCGGAAAACAATCAACAGAAAAGGTCTTAATTGTTATTTTTGTTTTTTTGTTTTAAACAGTTGAGCGGAGGCGCAGGTTCAACATCAATGACCGGATCAAGGAGCTGGGCACTCTGCTACCGAAGAGTAACGACCCGTACGTTCATTTCCATTTCAAATGAGAATCGATATCATGTTTTATCAATTATTCAAGTGGCTCGATCATTCACTTATTATGGCATTTCATATCAATGTGATTGGTCTAATTTAATTTGATAAACAATTGATTGTCCAGAACAATTTTGATTGATGATCGGGGGACTTGCTGTAGCACTAAGTCGTTCGTCGCAAAGTTCTTCCTAGTATTTAAAAGATTATAGTGATATGTGCAGGTACTACGACTGCTTCCGCGACGTCCGCCAGAACAAGGGAGGCATCCTCAAAGCCTCGGTGGATTACATCCGCCGGCTGAGACACGACCGCGACCGTCTGGCCCAAAACGAGGCCCGACAGAGGCAGCTGGAATTGCAAAACAGGCGGCTACTGCTCCGGATCCAGCAGCTGGAACTCCAAGCCAAAACGCACGGACTGCCGCTGCCGGCTTCCGATTCGGAAGGAACCTGGACCGATCCGCACCTGACGTCGGCCCCGTTAACGCCATCCACTCCGCCTTACATCAAGACGGAGCCCCGTGACGACAACTCATTCCGAAAAGTATAAACATATTTCGCGATGAGTCCTAACAATTGAATTTATTTATGACTAAAATCAAATTTGAAATGATCAAGGTCCCCGACTTGATTCCGGAGATCGGCGGAAGTGGCCTGGCTGTCGCTTGCGAATTCTCGTCACTGGACGACTTTATGGAAGACGATTTCAACCAGGCGACCAGAGGAGATCCTCTACTTAGCAGCTCTCACGCTTCCGCCAATCAGTCTCACACTCATCTGATCGGCCATTTCGAAACCCATCCGGATGACCATCACCACCCCCACCAGGGCGGCGCCGACCTGTCGCAGGATCGCAACTACCAGCCGTCCGAAGAGGACGAATCGCTCAGTCCAGAATCGCTGGATCGTATGGAGCTGTCGGCATGATCGACGGATGTCGGGCCCGTACGACTTCCCCTTTTTTTAACTGTATCCTGCTTTTTGATTCGCGAAGAGTAGACATGGAGAATGGAGAAAAACAGGAAAATAACACGTACACAAATCAGCTATACACATGAGAATCTATCTCGACCAAGTTACAAAAAAAAAAGGTTTTCTGACCGGCACGTCAACACCAATCCATATCCTCCGCACTCTGTATACAATGAACCGCTCGCACACACGATGGATTTATTCCACCAGTTTTTTTTCTCCTTCAAACGCCAACTATATGCAAAGCAAATAATTAAATTGATGAGTGTAATTTTTTTTTTGTTGTAATTGTGTCTCTCGGGGTTAATTATTTACCGCGCTGTTCAATGTGTCGTTTTGGTTCTTAACCAAAGCGAAACCAATTCTTTTCGCTGTCATCATCACGTCAATTCTTCTTTTTGTCATTGGCTTACTGATTGTTTGTTTTCTTTTCGATTTTCCTGATTCATTTTCATTTCCTTCACACGCCAACAGAAACAAGTTAAACAAAATTGTGTGGCACTGTAGTAGCGTCATGGTGCGGGTAAATCGTATTTCGATTGGAGATTTTTATATATCGGTGTTAAATTTTCATTCTCTTCATCTCTGACAAGCCCCTCCCCCCTACCTTCCCGTGCTTTGTACAGTGTTTGGTCTATCCTCTTGTTGTTGCTGTTGTTGTGGATTGAAGGTGAAAAAAACAAAAAAAAACTACGAGTTGTTGGGATTATGATCTTTCGATAATCGAAATCTGCAAGTTTCCAAGTCGGTCAAAATAAGAATGCGGTCGGGTGATTCGTACCGATTCAAATCATATCCTCCCATTTTGCCACCCTCTTCGTTTCATGTGTCGCTGTGTACGTGTCTTAAGCATTTGAGTTTGATATATCATATAGCTGTAGAGTGTCTTCCACTATCTACCGAATGACTTGTGTGTCTGCTGTTTCATTACAATTCCTACAATAATGTGTCTCATGTAATATCTCCCTCGTTGGAATTCATCTACACTGTGCTCCTATTAACACAGCAAAGCATGACATGTATACACATGTAGTCACGCTTTCCTCATCCCCCTCCCCTCTATCTCTCTCTCTCCCTTTTCTTATATAATTATTACGTCGATGTTATATATATACCTTTGGTGCCTATGTTGTTGCCGTTGTTGCTAAATTGTGTCATATGGGGGGAACCTAACTTCTGACGAGATGTCAAAAACGAATTTAGGGGCTGAGTGTGTCGTGTTTGAAGCCGATCTATTCAGCCTCTTCAATGTGCGTTATTTCTATCAGTCGTTTGTATTAAAACAAAACACACTAGATTGCCACTGTATTGTTTTAGTTATTTTTCTTACATAACATATAGACGTCGGTCTCGTTTCTCAACAAGGTCTTTTTACCTATTGAATAATAAATAGTGACTGAATCGCATCTGTTTTGCCTTTTTTCCTTTTCTCGTTTTGAATTTCAGGATTCAGGGGTGTGTTTTGCGACGTTGCCATCTGGATTGGGTTTCCATGGAAACACATGTTTTCCTGAAAACACAATGTATGGACTAGAATATTTGAATCTCGTGACGTTTTTCGCAACCGTTTGGTTGTAATTTGGTAAAGAAATCTAAAATGACAATTTTTGTAGAAAGGTTGTTAGTTCACCTCGACGGAAAAGTTTTGGAAGACCTCGTTTCTCATTCGACTTTGAATTACACGGCTGTCATAACTGACGACAACCAGCTGTACATATTCCAGGAGGTGAGAAATACAATATGGTTCAAATATATGTAATCTACTATAAACTTTGCGTGTTATAATGGAATTTTAGAGTGCTCTTTTACATGGCTGTCCTTGGAAAAGCCCTTCTAAACTTGTATCGATCAAATGGCATCCTACTCTTGCTGTCGTCACTGTTGGTTCAGATATTGGGGAAATTTACACCCTCATCCTGGATACAAAAATTTTGAAGGAGATAAAAGTTCCAACTGTTCAAAAACACCCAGTTAGGTTTCTCTGTTGGGCAAATGAAAATCAGCTTTTAAGCCTTAATAGCGTAATGAATATATGAAAAAGTAATGGTTAATGACATTTAGACTTATTTTCATTTTTCTCTCCAATTCCTCGTAACCACAGAATGGTATTCTAACAGTCTGGAATCATTCCAAAGATAACCATTTCCAAAAGATAACTGAACATGATATAAAAGACACACCTTCTCAACTGACTTGCTTTAGATTGCCTGCACCACCTTGGGAGAGTTTCATTGGAAGCTCCTCTGGTGAGAATATTGGTTGAAATTTTTAACCTCATTAATCTGACATGTTTTCTATCAAAAATGATGTAATTCAGGTGCTATCTATCATGCTGTTCAAGATGGCCCAGCATGTACAGAAGTTGTTCGAATGGAAAAGGCCATTCAAAATATTGTCAACCATGAAGATTCTCTTTGTGTTTTAACTTCTGGTGGACTTCTTTCTGTTTTCAGAAAAAATAAATTGAAGGACGGAACTAAAGTCATTGAACTTCTAAACACGGTACATAAACAGTGCGTTTACTTATTTTTTAAACCTCTGAATAAATCAATTCCGTTTCTTCTCTCAGGTGAAAATAAGCGGGAAATCTCAATTAATTCAGCTGACGTGGTTGAATAAAAATATGATTGCTCTGACCGGTGGCGATCTGACAATCCGTTTGTGGAACTGCCAAAGCAACGATACTTTCCTCTTGCCACTGCCTGACGTAGCTGAGCTTACTCTTCACTCTGGAGCGGAACATTTCACCACACTTGCCTACCTGCCCGATAAAACCCACGCTCTCCTGTCCGCTGCGACTAATTTGGGTGGCATCGTCTTTTGGCGAGACAACAATAATCGTAACGACATTCACACTCCCGAAGATGATTGGCATTTCATCGGTCTGGTTGGCCTCTCTGGCGGTTCTATCGAACATTCCGTCTGGGGAGCAAAATATCTCTTTGTACATAATGGATCTAGCCTTTATCAAATTGTCCAGCAGCAACCATCAGTCGCTTTCAGGAACGAAGTAAATTACCGTATTTTGCAAGAAAAAAAAAAGGTTAAATATCTAAAAAAACAATTGGATTTTTCTTGTCTAGATTGGTGTCGTTCAACTTTCGTCATCTGTAGTATCCGTCCAAAGACAAACAAATTCTGTTCAGCTGGATTTACCAATAAGAATTTCCGGAATAGACTTGTGTGAGAATCACCTTTTAGTGTGGGGAGAGGCAAAAGTGGTCATTTACCAGATGGGAGTAGGTACCACCAACGAAAAACCTTTTGCAATTGGTAAGTGTTTGTCTCTTTTTATATTCGACTTTCATTACGAAATTATTCTATTTGAACGTTACAGGAAGTTTTGAATGCGAATGCTTGATGGTGCGGCTTCACAAAACAGCGTGTTTCTGTCTAGAGGGTCCGTTGATCCAAATGCGGAATTTTCAAGGATCTGTAGTGTGCCCCCCGCTATCCTTTATGGACTCGGAAGGATCTCCCGTAACGTTGGATCTCTTCGGTAACTTCTTGTGCGCATCATCGACTAGTGGCTACGTCAAGCTATGGGACGTGACTACTAGGTATGTAGCTTAATTTACTCATTGTAAGATCCTTTCGCTTGTACATAAACTATTATTTTGAATTTTAGTGATCCAAAGCTACACATAAGCACGAAAAACGTAACAGCGAATGTTGCTGGTTTTGAGCGATTCCGTTCCGTGAAAACCAACATTGATGGCTCTTGCATCTCATTTACAGTCGATGTACGTAAACCACTTATTTATTTACGAAAGTGTTAAAAACAAATTAAATTTTGAATGACAGGCAGATGAAGGACTAACCAAATTGTTCGTGTGGAGAACCACAATGAATTTGGTCGAATCCTTTAACGTAGCCGCCGAATGGCCAGAGGAGCAAGGCGTTCTCCAAGTTCATTACTGGGATGAAGATGAACCCCGGATTGTTGTTTGCCAAATCGCAGGCAAAGAGAACAGCTGTTTGGTTTCGCTTTTAGTTCCAACTGAACAGGAAGAGCTTTTGGTTCAAGACGTGGTGCCCATGACAACCGACCTCATTGGCGTCCGACTTCCTCACTACGCCATTGTGGATGAAGCGACGAAAATTCATTTGCGGTTGCTAGACAGTTTGGCCAGTCTGAACGATCACCGTGATAAGGCAGCCCGCGACGCATTGTTATCATTCAGCTGTCACCTAAGACGTGGGCGTGTGGAGCAAGCCTATCAGGCTGTGCGATCTTTTGCCAAGTAACTTGACTGTTAGCATTTTTAAAAATACATGGCTAACGACACTTTTGAATACAGTCCGAAAATATGGGAAAGCTTAGCTCGCAGCTGCGTCCAATTGAGGCGACCGGACGTCGGCCTAATTTGCTTGGGGAAATTAGGCAGCGCCAGGGCAGCTGCGGCGGTTCGATCTGCCCAGGAGAAATATTTAGGCCAAGTGGATGCAATTACAGCTGTTCTTGCCGTCCAGTTGGGCATGATAGTAAGTGGTTGAGTTAACTTTCTTTTATTCAACCCAACAATTGAATGATGTCATATTATTTTTTACAGAAAGATGCGGAAGCGATGTGCGAGCAATCTTTATGCTACGACCTTCTTAGCCGAATGTACCAGGCTTCTAACCGATGGGACGAAGCGTTGCAATTGGCCCACACTAAAGATCGAATCAACTTGAAACGGACTTACTACGAGTACGCTCGTCATCTCGAAGGCGAAGGTACGTATCTTGTTAATCTTTTTCTTGATTAGCTGCCATGATTAGGTTATAGCACTTCAAAAATAATTGATTTTCTATTTGTAGGAAATACTACGTTAGCGCTCCAAATGTACGAAAAGTGTCAAACCCATCATTTTGATGTCCCACGAATGCTATTCGAAGATACAACCGCCCTTCAGAATTATTGCACTTCCAGTCAAGACCCGTACATTTTCTAAATTTTTATTCCTCGTAAAGTGACGGGGTTATTAATCAGGTTATTGTTGTTTGCTCGGTAGAGAACGACTTCGTTGGTGGGCTCAGTTTCTGGAAAGCAGCGGAGAGATGGATACGGCGCTAGAACACTACGCCAGGGCTGGAGACTACCTTTCACTTGTGCGGCTTCATTGCTATTTGGGCGATTTGAATCGAGCGACCGAGTTGGCTGAACAGAGCCAAGACCGCGCAGCTTGCTTCCACGTCGCCCGGCAACACGAGGCTAACGATAACATTCCCGAGGCTTTGAAGTTTTTTGGCCAGGCAGCCGCCTACGGTAACGCTGTCCGTCTATGCAAAGTATGTAGTATTCATATCATTCCCCTTTTGAGAGAAAGCACACTTGACTTTTTTCTTTGTAAATAGGAACACGAACTGGATGACCAGCTGTACCGATACGCCATGCTGGGCGAACAAGAAGAAATGATTGAAGCTGCACGTTATTTTGAAGGTTCATCGGCTAACAGCGATCGCCAACCGAGATTCGATCGAGCAGTCATGCTGTACAGTAAAGCTGGACTTCTTGATACTGCCCTCGATTTGGCTTCTAGGTAATATCTTGCATGAAATGTATAACAAGTGAATGTTTGGCTTATTTTTCTTGCGCCCTTCAAAGAACGGAACAGCATGAAGCTGTATTAGAATTAGCTCGACGTTTGGACAAAAACTCGAATCCTGCATCACTGCAACGTTGTGCTGATTATTTAGCAAGTCATCGCCATTATGATGCAGCTGTAGATTTGCTTGCCATGGCAGGAAAGGTAAGATTAGAATCTCGATATTTTCTACGTCTGAATCTAAGTCTGAAAGGGAATTTATTTTACAGAATTCCGATGCAGTTGACATGTGTTTGAAATACAATGTCACGTTGACAGAAGCGTTGGCCGATCAACTCGTAAATGGGGAAAATAACAGCCGATTGCTGACTCAACTGGCTGAAGTTGCTCAACGCCAGGGTGACTACCAGTTAGCGGCAAAGAAGTTTACTCAAGCAGGAGATAAAGTAATTGATCTTTGGTTTTTATTTTTTTGTTTGATTTCTTTAACTAATGGGAAATTTGTATCTAGTATCAAGCGATGAAAGCTCTCTTAAAATCAGGCGATACAGATCGAATTGTCTTCTTCGCAAACGTGTCTAGGCAGCCTGATATTTATATACTTGCTGGAAACTATTTACAAACCCTCGACTGGCGCTCCCACCCGGAATACGTCAAACACATTGTGACCTTCTACACGAAAGCTAGATCGCCCGATCTCCTTGTCGGCTTTTATGAAGCCTGTGCACAGGTTTGTAAATTAATTATTGGTTATTAACTTATTATTTATCTAAAAACTAAATAGATACGGCAATGTGTTCTTATTATTAGGCCGAGGTTGATGAATACCAAAGCTACGACAACGCAATGAACGCATTGAAAGAAGCGCACAAAATTATGTCCAAAACTCCTGAAAGTAGTCAATCAACAAGATCTAAAGCACTTTATATGAAAATGGCTTTTCTGGAGCAGTTCATTAACATCAGAAAAATGTCTGCCACAAACCTACAAGGAATTTCTCAGTTTGAAAGTATCTTACAATCATCTAGCATGGATTTAGGCATTTTGAAACCAGGAAATGTTTACTCTGCTATTTTCCAACTTTATGTTGATCACCAAATGCACAATGAAGCCCTCCAAACTTTGAATGGGATGAAAGCAACTGTTCCAAAGTTCATGAATTATTTGGATCCTGACATGGTGTCTCAATTATGCCTAATTCAAAATGTGTCATCAACATTATATCTCGAACAAGGTAACCAAAATGGAGAGGAAAACTCAGAGGATATAAGAGAAATTATTAATCACAGAAAATAATTTATTGATGATATTCAGACTTCACTTAGAAAGTGCTTGCATTATAATCTCAGCTTCTTTAGATATTGGTTTTAAATCAAACCCTTTCAGTTCTGGTTTCCCTTCAAGATCTCTCAAATGTTTCACTTGTTCTTTAAGCTTGTTGCGATGTTCAGATATCTCTTGATCAACCTCTTTTAACTCTGCAGGAGAAAGGCGACAATTTGAATTAATTTTGTTGAAATTTAAATGCTAATTTTAAATACCTCGTTCCAACAAGTTTTGCGCCTTGGACGTCCTTATTTTTACGAATATGTTTCCAATCGACACCCATGCCTTTTCACTAGGTTCCAAGCCATTTTTCAAAGCCCGAAAAGCTTCCCGTGTTTTTTGGCGCTTGAAATCCAATGCTACTATCTCGTCTCTGGTGATAAAAATCTCTTGGGCAGCAGCTTCAGTTTGAAGTATCAACTGTTGTGTCTTTTCGAAATCCATGGCACAATCTTTTTGTTTAGTTTGAAAGTTTGAAGAGATTGTTCTTGTTTGCTGTTGTATCGTCTGCTATTCATTTGCCCCATTGCCAAAATTGACGAACAAAATCAAAAGAACCAAATTTTGTATTGTTTCTCTGTCTTCAGTAATTTTGTTACCTTTTATTTTATTGTAACTGTTCTGCATGATATCTTGAATATTAGAGTTTGATTCAAAACTGATAATCATTAATCAATCAAGCGCAATTTCAGTGTTTAACGTGTTAACACTGTCTGTCGACTGCTCTGTGAGAAAGAGCTATCGGCAAGTGGCTCAAAAACAACAAAACAGATGAATACTCTAGTTCGTCTTCTACCTGAATCGTGTTTGCAAGCGTTAACTGCGGCATATTTTCGCTGTACGTCTACAGTTTTTATTTGAACATTATTTTGTCAACAAATTGAACATTTTCTTAAAAATTATTCTTTGTAGTTTCTGCTTGGAGAGCCCTTGGTTCAAGAAGTCACAGCCAGCTCAAAACTTGTATTGACTCAAAGATGAAAGTCCATATCATTCCAGCTTTGCAAGATAACTACATGTATTTGGTATGCAAACTTTTTGGATTCGGCTTATCACATGTAAAATACATTTCATACTTAAACTATAGTTGGTGGATGAGAGCTCAAATGAAGCTGCAATTGTAGACCCAGTAAACCCTAGCAAAGTGGTTGAAATTGTAAATCAGGAAAATGTGAAATTGACCACTGTTCTTACTACTCATCATCATTGGTTTGTTTTATCATTAGTATAGTAAATTTTTAATTTAAATGTTTGGGATTTTGTTTTTAATGACAGGGATCATGCAGGTGGCAATGAAGAATTAGTAAAACTTGTTCCTGGGCTTGCAGTATATGGTGGAGATAACCGTATTGGAGCGTTGAATAAGAAGGTTTCTCATGGAGATAAACTTCAGGTTGGAAACCTAGAAATTCAATGTCTATTTACACCATGCCACACTTCTGGGCATATTTGTTATTATTTGCCCTCAAGCAGTGTCAATGGACAATCAGCAGTATTCACTGGTGAGTAAAACTTTGAAAATATTCTAGTGGTTAAATGAGTAAATATTTTCAATATTGTTTCTTCAATATTAGGTGATACTCTCTTTCAAGGAGGATGTGGTAGGTTTTTCGAAGGAACGGCTGATCAAATGTATCATGCATTGATCAATGTCCTCGGCGCTCTTCCTGATGATACTCGTGTTTACTGTGGTCATGAATACTCTTTGCAAAATCTAGCTTTTGGACTTCATGTAGAACCCAATAATGAATTCGTTTCCAAACGTATATCTTGGGCCCGAGAGCAACGGGAAAATTCCCAACCTACTGTTCCTTCTCTATTGAGCGAAGAAAAGCAGTTCAATCCATTCATGCGCGTTCACGAACCCTCTGTTCAAAGTCATGCTAAACAAACCGATCCTATTGAGACGATGAAATCCTTGCGCACTGAGAAAGACTCATTCAAAGCCAATGTATGAAAATCATGCATGTTCAACCGACATTTTTGGTATAATGTTGTCCTTCAATATGTCACCATTATATTCATGTTTGATACTAACTGTACATGTCATCGGGTTATTTTCCCTTTGAAGAGTTTTATAGCTTTCGTCACACTTGATCGCGGAAACGCATGTTGAAAATACATATCTACTGCGACGGAAGATTTTAGATTTTGAATAGTTTGCGCATTGCTGCTGATTTTTACGTGAGATATTTTCCATTCCTTGCATAACAATAATGCTTTTTAGACCACTACAAAATTAATCGACTCAACATTTCCAACAGACCAAGTATTTTTAGATAGAATCATAGAATGTGGTGGGAATGTCTGGTTATGGATTACCGAGTTAGATGTCGTTGATGTAGAACATGTTAGCGGCAAGCAACCGAGTCGAAGTAAAAATGGTGTACGTTCGTCTATAAGTTGGTGAGTAAGTTAATTATTTTGTGCTATTTTAAGTATCTTAATGTATAGTTATTAACTGTTGTTAAAGTATTGAGCTTTTATGTGTTTGTTGTAGCCTATTTAGTTTTATAAATATCAGCACAGACTGTGATATCAGTGCCACTTTCAGTTGTACTTGTGTGCAAGTTGAACAGCATTTCAAGCAATTTTTCACCTTTTTATTCATTGTATGCAAGTTTTACATAATCTAGACTAGAATCGTTTGATGCTGTGATTCGAGCAAGGAAAAACTTGTTGAGTGAGAGTTGTAGTTTGGTGGATAGTGAGTTATGGCGCTTGGTTGATGAGGTTGATCCGTTGATGGTCTTAGGATCTTGTCCTTTAGTTTCAATCCGAATCAAACTTACATGTAGGTACTATATTGCTATACAAATTCTTGATTTTATGTGTAGATTAATATGATTTATTATGAAGGCCCACTTTGTGAGATTTAGTTAATAGTTGTGTTAGTTTACATGATTTATTACATTATTTAGTTTCATTTATTTATTATAAAGACATGGGAAAAGTGGGAGACAACATGTAAAGGCAATCAGACATGTGGACTTGTGGAAGGAGCAAGAATTATGAAATGGAAGATTTTATTCATTCACCGAAGAAACGAGTCAAATGACTCAAATGTCAATTGGTATACAGTGAGTTTTTTTAAAGCCATAAGCCAATAACCATTTGGTGTTCATTTTGATATTGGTTGTTTTAGACCCATCCCCAGCAACGTCAACCTGCAGAAGGAAAGGCCAGTTTGCATGTCCTTGTCCTTCCTTCGCGCTCGAAGGTCACGGGGACTTTACGTTATCAAACGTGTCATGCAGTACTGTAGAGGTTGGGTACGAATGAGACGTGTTTTGTTACACAACCATTTGGTATTCATTTTGATTTTGTTTGTTGTAGACCCATCCCCAGCAACGTCAACCTGCAGAAGGAAAGGCCAGCAGTTTGCATTATCCTTGACACTCGAAGGTCACCGAGATCATTACGAAAAACGTGTCATGCAGTGGTGTAGAGGCTGGGTGAGAACGGGACGTTTTGCATAATTATCAAGTAGGTACAATAGCCGCAAGGCTTGAGTTGAGAGGTCAGGGTTTGAAAAAGTCGTATAAAAGGAGAGAGAAGAGACGAAAGAAATCAGTCGATGGAGCATCTCCGACACAGCAACAACTTCAGCCTTTTAATTGTCATCATCTGCCTTCTTCATAGCATTACCAGTACGCAATCATGGGTGAATATTCATTTTTATTTCGAATCATGAATGATTCTTGTTTTTAGTTGTTGATAGTTATATTTGAGAATTTATTTTTCAAATTGTGTTTTGTTTAGTTAACTATGGCGTTGTGTTGCTGTTTGGTGTTTATCGTCGATGTCTACCACGAGAGAAATCGTATTAAAGGAGAGAGAAAAGGCGATAGAAATCCGTCACGTCTCTTACGCGGCAACAACTGCATCGCATTATTAGTCACCAGCTGCATTCTTCACCTTATTATCAATTTGAAATCGTGGGTAAATATTCTGTTAAATGAGTTTTCTATCAATTTCAACTTTTTTTTTCTATTTGTTAATATGCCCTTTATTGAATATTGTCTAGTAAACTAGGCCGTCGTGCTCTGGTCGTGCTGCACTGCTGCTTTTGGTTGCTGTATCGTTGACGGCTGGGTCGACCACTGGTGTACTAATGTCTCCTGCGCATGGCGGATACCAAAACACAACGTCGCCGTCTTACTACACCAACAACATACGCAACAACCGGTTATTACAACACCAAGGGTCCAGATAATTACACCACAGCTACCGCAGCTACTACACCGAAGCCCCGAAATATTATTCTTCTTCCCCGAGCTACACCACCAAGGCACTTGAGAACTACACGACTACGTATGCTACACCAGCCTACTACACCGATGCTACCAATTTCTACTCTGCTTCCAGCTACTACACCGATTCTCCAGCTAAGTTCACCACCAAAACGGTCGAATACTACATAGAAGCGCCCAAGTACGATAGAAATCAGTCCAATGAGCATCTCCGACACCCGACACGGCAACAGCTGCGGCGGAGTATTCGTTACTAACTGCATTCTTCGTCATATTATCAGTACGCAATTATGGGTAAATATTCTTCTGTTACATTGAGTTTTGGATCAATTCATATTTTTTATTTATTTGTTAATAGGCCAGTTATTGAATATTTATGTTCAAATTATTTACTGTTTAGTTAACCATGGGGTCGTGCTGCTGTTGTGTGTTGCGTCGTTGATGGCTGGGTCGACCACTTGTGTATCGATGTCTTCTTGGTATGGCGGATACCAAACCGCAACGCCACCGCCTTACTACCCTAAAGCAACTTACGCAACGACCAGTTCCTGCAACGAGGTCTTCAAGTGTTCCTAGTTCTGCTACTACACCACTAAAGCACCGGAGTTTTATAGCACAACTTACGCTGCCCCGAGCCACCACACTGACGCCATGAAGTTTTACTCTGCCCCGAGTTACTACACCACCAAGGCGACGTAGCATGACTACGCATGCTGCCCCATCCTACTACACCGAAGCTCCTAAGTATTACTCTGTTCTCATCTACATATTGCACGGATTTTCCTAAATACTACTCTGTTCCCAGCTGCTACACCGAGACTCCCGCTGATTACTACACCGAAGCGGCAAAGTACTACTCTGCCCCGATCTACACAACCACAACTGAGGCGGCCAAGTATTACGCTGCCCCGACTCACTGCACAGAAGCTGCTCTTTCGTACTACGTTGAACAGAAATACTACACCGATGCTCCAGTTCGCTACACCACGGCCTACGCAACACCACAGCCTCCAAGTACTACACCGAAGACGCCGCCTACAACAACGTATGCTGCCTAGTTTACTACACCGATGCTCCAAGTACTTCATCACTAAGGCGTCGGAATTCTACACGTCTATGTATGCTGCCCCTGCCTACTCCATCGAGGCCCCGCATTACTACAACACTGAAGCGCTCAAGTGCTACACTACAACCTGCGCTGCCCCGAGCTACTACACCTACGTCCCGGAGTATTACTGTGCGTAAAAGGAGTCGTAAGAAAAAAGAAGTGCCCTAACTGCAGTGCCCTATCTGTCACCAACTGCATTCCTCATCGTGTAACCGATTCGCAATTATGGGTAAATATTCTTTTTCTATTTGTTAATATGCCTGTTAATATTTAATATTAATGTTTCAATTTATTTAATGTTTAGTCAACTATGGCGTCGTGCTCCTGTTGGGTGTTGTATCGTTGATGGCTGGGTTGACTGCTGGTGTAGCGATGTCTCCTTGGTATGGCGGAAACTGAACCGCAACGCCGCCGCCTTCCTACACAACTAACGCAACAACCAGTTCCTGCGTCGATGTCTTCAATTACTACACCACCAAAGCACCGTAGTTTTATAGCACAACTTACGCTGCCCCGAGCCACTACACTGATGCCCTGAAGTATTACTCTCCCTGAGTTACTACTCCATCTAGGCGACGGAGTACTACGTGACTACGCATGCTGCCACATCCTACTACACCGAGGCTTCTAAGTATTACTCTGTTCTCAGCTACTTATTGCACCGATTTTCCTAAATGCTACTCTGTTCCCAGCTGCTACACCAAGGCTCCCCTCTGATTTCTCCACCAAGACGGTCGAATACTACACCGAAGCGGCAAAGTACTTCTCTGCCCTGATCTACACAACCACAACTGAGGCGGCCAAGTATTACGCAGTCCCGACTTGCTACACACAGGCCGCTCTTTCGTGCTACGTTGAACAGAAATACTACACTGATGCTCCAGTCTACTAGACCACGACCTACGCTACACCTAGCTTCAACACCGCAGCCCACAAGTACTACACCGAAGAAGCCGCCTATTACACAACTACGTACGCTGCCTAGTTTACTACATCGACAAATTTAAGTATTGCCCTGCTCCAAACTACCAAACTTAGGTTCATATGTATTGCAATTTTCATGACTGTATCATCACTGCTCCGACCTACCTAAGTTCTGAAGTATTTCTCTGTATTTGTGAAAGATTGCTGAAATACAAGATTGATTTTTAAATTACAAGTGCATGTTTCTATTTTCTCCTTAAATATCTTCTCCTGCTGACAATTACATGATGTGAGAAAATATTTCTGAGTGGCATGTAAACTTACAAATAATTGATCTTGCCAAATACACTGATAGAAATTCAAACTCTTACATTTCAATAATATTTAAACTCTTCCCTTTTTTTATAACTCTAATATTGAAATTCCAACAATATTTTCTTAAAAATTCAAAGTCCACACCCTATTATTTCTGCTAAGTCCAGACTTTTGTTTTTGAAAAAAAATTTAAAAAAATTCCCCTTACACGAGATTTAAAAAAATTTATCGCGAAAAAGATTGATACGAATATTTTATTGCATACAAAATTTATTTTTATAACATTTTACATACATCATATACATTTTTCCTGTGGCCCCCAGGGGGGGGGGGGCCTGTCGCTTTCTCTACCGCGATAATAACATGATGCAAGTTATATGCAAGTTATTATTTGTTTGGCGCAGAAAGCTTGTTTTATCTAGCAGTTCTCGACTGTTTCAAACCTGACATTGATCAGGTTGCCTCAGTCGTATACTGCATGATTGAATGAAAACTCAAAAGACAACAGATCAAAATTTTAAAGCAGCATCACGAAATATCACTGGCAGAGCAATTTCATATGGCATGGATGAAAACACTAACACAAAAATTTTTAAATCAGGAACCCAGATGCAACAACTCAGCTACAACAGCACAGCAACTTCTGGATTACACTGCAACTGCATGCTGCATACAAAAGCTCAATCTGTCTTCGTCACACCTTTCACCATTTGGCTGCAACAAGGTAACCACCAGCGTTAAAGAAGTGTTTGTTATACCTGTTCAAGAAAAGAAAATTAGTTTCGAGAAACACAACTGTGTACATATGCATACTCATTATAACAAAAGAATACAAAGAGTAACAGAAAACTACGCAGACTAACAGAATAACTTGGATATCTGATTCAAACTTTCTATAGAAGCAGAGCAAATCGGTCTACTCTCTAGTCATGTTAACTAAATCTGTAGTACTTTAGCAAGACATTTGATCAAAATAATTACTTTTTTCTGTTGCATGAGATGAGACGTACGCCTAAGAAGAGGCAGCGAGACACACGAGGCACGCCATTTCGGAAATGTACAGGCACTTCCAAGTCTGAGTTGAATGATTTGGCAAATTAGTTTCAACGTGCTAAAGCACCTGTAAATTTTCACATCAACATTTTACATTCAATAACAATAGAAAATTAACAATAAATACCTTTTAATTTTCATCGTGAGGAGCGTGACAACCAACAACCTACTTCAGCTGCGTCTTGGAACAAAATGGCCGCTAAGCGTTCCTGAAGACACTAGCGCCACCTGGTGTGGATATCATTCATCCACTTATTTAGTTAGCAGTTAGCCAGTTAGTCATGTTGAATCTAAAGGAAATATGTCAATAAATATTCCAACATTCATCCAATAAACTAAAGTTAATGGTGACCTACTGCTCGTGTTTAACATTCAGAAAAATACTTATGAATGATGAATGAATGATCCTGTCTGGACAAACTGGCCGACCTGTCTGCAGGTTGACTTGCATGCAAAAAACACAACGAAGACATGCAAAAAATGTGACGAATCTAAAACTCCTCACATAAGTTGACTTCAACGTTACCTTGAGTATGAGTGAGGATTTCCAAGAGTCCAGAGCTATTATTCCAAACTGATATCAAGACGTCGCAAAAGGCCAGTAACAGCAACCAGCGCCAAATCCATTGACCTCAAAACGAAATTCATAACATTCTTGTTTGCAGATCTGCTGGAAAGAATAAAATGATTATTGGCTATATGGATTTAAAAAATAAAATTGTAATCTGTACTCATGTACATATATATTTTCATGTACAGATCTGGTACAGGTGCATACACATTCCAGGTTAATAGGTTATTCACTTCACCTTCTTCGTGTCACTGAAACTCTAAGCAGCAATGGGACAATGAAATTCTCTACATTATTTACAAATTTACACAAATTTACCTATGAGAAATAAAACTCTACCTATCTCTCAGCTGGGTTGCCTTCTAAACAGAAGTAGAAAAAGCCACAATGGAAAAACATTATGTTGCAGATTACACCACCAAAATTGCAAGATTCAGAAAAGTCCTATGGTTCATGAACAAGAAATACCTAAGTTACATGAAAATCTGAATTGTAATGATCTGGTAGTAGTAATGGGAAAATACCTTAACTCTGCAGATTTGTATTCCAATATATGTGAGCTTCAACCATGAATTTTTGGCTTTTAACAGCATGATGGGTCTATTGGATGGAAAGTGACTGAGCGCTAATAAGTCAACTTGTTGGAATGACTGACAGTAGGCTATGCATCAAGAATTTGGAGAAATAAGTTGGTGCATGATAAAAATAAGGAAATTATCTCAAGGTAAACCTACATTACATATGAAGTTCAATTTGGAAATTCAAATCACAGGAATATAACTTTTTAAGTATAAATTAGCAACAATTTGTTTCGCCCATTCCGCCTCGATTTCACGATGTAGGAACAACAATGACTACACTGGCGACATCTAGTAATGAGTTCTAAATCTTAAGTTAGTTGCAGATAATATACTGATCAACTTAATACAAAAATTGGTATTGAAAAAAGTTGAAAACAAAGAACAAAATACAAGAAATAGATCTAAAAAATCAGATAATAAGCTATTAACACGTTTTATTTATCCACAAGCAAAGGTTATGCAAATGTTACTTCTCTGAACAGAACAAAGGGTTCAACCATAGACAAACCATGGGAAGAAAGAAGAACATGGCTTCCAAAAAGAAAGCTGAGGAAGATCCTGAATGTGAGGTACATGGCAATCCCAAAAAGAAAAGGAAGATTGATTCTTTCCTGCTGGAAATGGCAAACCAGACCGTTGACAACTTGAAAGACTTAGTCGAAGATGGATTACAAACGATAATAGCCAACAACTGCTTGTTGGATGTAAAGCAGGCATTCGTATTCATTCCTCCATTATTTGACCCAACTATTGCTCACCAGATCATCAATTTCCTCATCAAGAAATACCCCAACATCGACGTCTCCAAAACAGAAGAAACATCTGACTCACAACGTTTAATTTTACTCAGCATTGAGCAGCTCATTGACCTACTAGAGGCTGTTGGCGCGACGTGCGTATTTTGTGGGGATTCTAAAGTACGAAGATACGGGCTAGCTTGCTGGAATGTTGAAGGGACTACGTCTTGCGACTCCACCGGATGAAGTACCAGATCCCGCCAAAACTCTGTAGTTCCGAATAGCTCTAAGAGGAAATGGCATCAAGCAAAACATCGAGAACTTTTCGTCCAGGGTCCACTCCAGATGCGAACTGCAAAATTTAAAACATTGAAGACCAGAAATTTGTTCGGAAAGCGGTGAAATTTCTTCAAGAGACGTCCACCGACTATTATCGCCTGAACAACCAAGTGTGTTCGCCTCGCTCCAAGTAAGTCTTCCAATTCTTTTACAGTTTAAGAACGAAGATACGGGCTAGCTTGCTGGTATGAAGCCACGAATTTGCGAGAAGCCAATGCCATTCCGAAGACTCCCTTGCCCCAATCTGAATGGGAAAAACTTGCTTTAAGGAACAAACGTGAATTTTCAACTGTAAAAGAATTGGAAGACTTACTTGGAGCGAGGTGAACACACTTGGTTGTTCAGGCGATAATAGTCGGTGGACGTCTCTTGAAGAAATTTCACCGCTTTCCGAACAAATTTCTGGTCTTCAATGTTTTAAATTTTGCAGTTCGCATCTGGAGTGGACCCTGGACGAAAAGTTCTCGATGTTTTGCTTGATGCCATTTCCTCTTAGAGCTATTCGGAACTACAGAGTTTTGGCGGGATCTGGTACTTCATCCGGTGGAGTCGCAAGACGTAGTCCATTCAACATTCCAGCAAGCTAGCCCGTATCTTCGTACTTTAGAATCCCCACAAAATACGCACGTCGCGCCAACAGCCTCTAGTAGGTCAATGAGCTGCTCAATGCTGAGTAAAATTAAACGTTGTGAGTCAGATGTTTCTTCTGTTTTGGAGACGTCGATGTTGGGGTATTTCTTGATGAGGAAATTGATGATCTGGTGAGCAATAGTTGGGTCAAATAATGGAGGAATGAATACGAATGCCTGCTTTACATCCAACAAGCAGTTGTTGGCAATTATTGTTTGAAATCCATCTTCGATTAAGTCCTTCAAGTTGTCAACGGTCTGGTTTGCCATTTCAAGCAGGAAAGAATCAATCTTCCTTTTCTTTTTGGGATTGCCATGTACCTCACATTCAGGTGTGTTACTTCCTCAGCTTTCTTTTTGGAAGCCATGTTCTTCTTCTTTCTTCCCATGCTTTGGGTAGGTTGAACCCTCTGTAATCTGTTCTGTTCAGAGAAGTAACATTGTTAGTACACATACAATGAAGAATTTCATTTAAGGAATACCTGCTGATTTGATGAAAAAATAAAACAAATCCCAGTTCAATGAAGAAAAATTGGAAGCAGGCTTCAAACACGGTGGGAAATGAACTCGATTCTTCTACAAATTAAAAAAAAAAACTAGGTTATTTTTAATACCAAATTAGGAGAGAATAAAGGTTTACCGTTTTGGTGCTGGAAGAAAGTTAATCTTTAGTAGAAACAAATCCCAGCTGCAAGGAAGATAAATTGGAAGCAGTCTTCAACATTTAAGGGAAATGAACTGGATGCTTCTACCAATTTTACCAAAACTAGATTAGTAATTATGTACTAAATAATGAGAAAATAAAAGCTTACCGTGTTGATATAAGAAGAAAACAATTCTGTGGTGGAAAAATGTTAAAATTTTACGAAATTTCAACTAAGATTCTGTAGCGTATTGACGACGTCTGTCAAGTATGAGTGCGAGAACATTTCCAACGGTTTTTCCTCAATCCTCATGCTGATTGGCACTGATGGCCTGATGCTCAAGCTCAACTTATTTCTGGATGATTTATTGATTTCGCAATACAGACTCTGTAGTCCCCCTGGTGGCTGAATTTGAATTTTAAAACGTTGCCAAATCATTTATTTTTTCATGCAATTTTTCCGTTGTTTTGTTTCACTGTCTTTTCAAATCTATTGAATCACCTACAAAAGAGGTAAAAGACTGAAAAAAATACATTATATTTTTTCTAAAATAACCCTAACATGAAAAAAAGTAAATGAATATACAGGTAAATAAATAGATTTTATTATCAGCAAGCACCTTCATATTCTACAAAAGTAGCTACAGATAAATACTACGATTTAGTGTATACCAGGTAATTCGAAACTTGAATAGCGTAAAATCGTTAACTTTTCCTCATTTCCATTGAGCAGTTATTTCAAGTTTTCCTTCGCTATCAAAAACGCCAAAAAAGTAGTTTATTTACAGCACGCAATAGATGGCACATTTCTTTTTTTTTTGGCTGGCAAACAGTTGAAAGTTCGAAAACAGTGTGTCCAATTGCCCAGTAGCCCCACACATATATTGCTAAATTATTTGAAACAAATAGATATAAACGGTTCAAGCGGGTTCAAGTACCGATCAATCAAAGTCGTATCATTTATCTTTTTTGTTTTTCAGCTTGAACCGTATCTTCAGGTAAATATCCATCACCCTTTATGTGATAAAAAAATATTTAATTAGGCTAAGAAATTAACTTACTGTACCGGATCGATGTTGAACTTGCTTTTTCTACTTACATTGAAACTTCTTCGCAGAAAGATATGCCTAGCCGCTGCTAGGAATAAAGTGTTTTCGTTCGCTTTAAATTCAATTCGATTTAAAAAAATGGCTCTCCATTAACCTAAATTTTTTTGTAAAAACAAAATGTTTTAGTCGAAAACATTTCAAGACATCAGGTATGAGAAGCTGCCACATTAGTTTGATGCTATTTATTGACCCTCAGAGAAAATACGATAATTATGAAATGATTTAGACGTAATTTCACTTATTCAGACACTTAGTCGGCTAAACCTGCTAGTAAGTGGGACAGATATTTGATAAGGGATAACTTGAAGAACTACTGGCAGAACTGTTCTACCGACCGCATTATTAAATCGTGAAATTGAGTGGCAGGTGAAAATTTGGAAAACTATTAGGTGGAAAATAAAACCCAAAACAGACTGCAGATTCAGAAAATCAATGTCAAATTGATAAGTCTCAATAACTTTGAAAGTAGCGCAACTTTCCAATGTTCTGTGAATTGATAAGCGAAATAACAATCAATTCGTCCACTGACGAACTAGAATGCAACTACGGTTTATTACCAAGAAATAGATTTTGAAATAGATTTTATATTAAAAGTAAACTGGTTCGAACAAAACCGGAATCGCGGAGTGACAGTTCCTTTATCCGCTATCCATGGACGAGGAGGAAAGCAACTAAAATAATGAAGCGCTTCGTCCATGTTATACAAAATATTTAGTCATTCAAAAAACTCGTTAACAGGTACAATAAAATGGGGTAAAACGTTCTCGCAAAAATCTTATCAAGCCAACGAAAGATAGCGGCGCAAACTAGTAATTGAATGCCCTTTTTTGTTGATCGGAACCGACAACTAAAATTATGTTACGACATTGCGAAGATTAATATTTCAATTCCAAACAGCAGCGCAATATTAAATAACACAAAAACCTTTTAAGGATGGAAACAGAGCCAATAACCATATCCGCATATCGTTGCATTCATCAATGTCCGTATCCACTTGAACATGCAATAAAAATGCCTCACGACACAACTCGTCCAATCTCTATTGTCCAAAATTATTGAAACGTAACGCTAAAAATAAAAAAAATAGGCCGAATGGCCATGTTGAATAATTTGCGACATCCTCCTCCATAGGAGTAATGGAGAATCACGAAGTGAAACAGACGATATACGGGATTCTCCTATACTCCACGAGGAAGACGTCACTTCAGTGCAAAAAGTTAGCTGCAACAACCTTACTAGATAAAAGAGATACATTCCAGCCGGGTTGAATGTTTTAACTGCCGATCGTGAATTACCTGGAAATTAGAAATCAAATTTAAGATCGATTTTCTAAATTAACAAATGGAAAAAATTAACAGTGATTTTGATTGGCGGACGCTGCTAGCTTTAATTTTTCGGTTATTTGAAAGACAAACAAGAATAAAGTGTCTAAAAACTAAAAGCGTGGGATCTTGATTAATCCAATAGCTGCTAATCAGACCGTACCTGAATTAAGATTCTATCCACTAGTCGATCCTTAAAAAAAATCCACCACGTCTTACCTCTGCTAACAATGTGTCCACTGTGATTACCTAACAATTTCCCCGTCGCCGTATTTCCGTAAGTGGCAAGAACAATCACGAACACAATTGTTGACACTTCCATTCAGACATAACTAAACGGTTAGGATGTCACAGTTGGGCAATTCCGGCAGCAGAGCCCTTAACAACATGAATCAAATTACATTCTAACCAATATCCAATCAAGATAAAGCCCAAGCAAATTCAACTGCGAGAACACAATCAACTTTACGAAGTAAACTTTAAACTAATCACAATTAAATGGCAACAAAAAAAAACATCGATTTGAGAAGACACCAGCACTTCGTGAAAATTCAAACTCTACCTCATGAAGTTGTAAGAAAGAAGCGATGCACTTGTGGTCCGGACAGGTAGGCATGACGTAAGACACTGACGACAGCATGGGAAGAAGTCCTCTATTTATACGGAATTTTTGCGCAACCCTTACCCCCTTACCCCAGCCTCAGGCAAACACATGACTAGGTAGGCCGTGGTAGCCTAAGCCTAACTCCTTCTCCCCCCATTTTCATATGTTAAAATAATCAAATTCATATCAAAAATAATTATTTGTTTAAATCAATAGAAATAATGAATATTGCTGTGTCTATATTACAGCTTTTTATAATATCGACAAACTAGTTTCTGCAGCTGCCTATCATATCCTTTAACCGATAAAATTTCTTTGCCTTTTTTAATTATTTAATAGAGTCGGGTGGTTGAGTAGGTTAAGTCACCGTCAACTGCCATAAAATAACTTTGTAGTTGATACTTGTATTCGACTCTCCTGAGATGCATAATTGTTTAGAGGATGAAGGTGATGATAAAAGATGTGAAGGCCATTATTTCGGCTATTGTTGATCGTGCAAAATATTTAGCATTATAGTTTATTATCGTTTTTTTTTAAATTTTATTTTGAGGTTATCTTCGTTAACCTTAGACGACACTTATCCAAGGGATGCAATCCAGTAGATATAATTCAAACGTGTATTTGAAAATGCATGTGTTCGAACATGTTAGAATTTAATACAAAACTAATCAAGTTTTACTTTCAAATTGAAATAATTAACGAGACAGGATCGCAAAAATTCCGAACATTCGATTCTAAACAAATGTGTCAGCAAACAGAAAATGTAATAAGAACACCTTCACGGTTTTCGGGAGATGTACTCGGATGTACTGCTGGGCGGATGGATCCAGATGCTGTCCCACACACGACGATTCCCGAATTTTGTTGAGTGGATCGATCTGTAATGGAGACAGCAATAAACCAACACACAATGATGTAACAAACAAATTTCTCCAGACTCAACATATACATCCCAAGTATAGATACAGTGCTAGCACCTATCGAAAATGAGTAGTTGATACAACACACATTTTTAAAATTCTATACAATGAATCTTAATCATGCTTCTCAAATTTGAACCACACAATCATCTCCCAATCAGCAGAAAGGTCTTTAACCTTGCACGCGATCCTTCAATCCTGTTGTCACGAAGCCCTTCAATCGACTCATAAAACGTCGATTTATAATACGAAACAAGTTAAACCAAGACATGATACAAATTATCAAATGAAGCATTTGCTAATATAAAGCCCAAGGTAAGGTAAGGTTGCATCACAGGTAGTAGCGAGGATCGGTTAAACAATGTCAAGCCTTTTCAAACAACTAATAAAAATCATTCACGTGAATATCAGTTTTTTCAAAAAGACTTGCAACACGGCAATAAGCATGCTAACGACGAATACACAGCAGTCAACCATTCACCTGAATCGAAAGAAGCAAAATTGATAAGGCAGACCAAATCATTAAATGCTGTGACAAACGAACCAGACGAGTGCAAGGAATATACAATGATTAAACGTCAAAAACACTATCGCTAAAATTACAAACTAGAACACAGACCTTCGCTTGAACCGATATGGAAGGTTTACCCACTCAAAATTGTTTTTGGCAACTGTTTTCTTAACAAAATCGACTGATAATTAAGAGGTTCGTCATGGATTAACAAAATCTGACAGTCCGTGACATTTCAATAAACAAAAAGGAAAAAAACCAGACGGAACTTAACGACGGACGATGATGTCCTTGACGATCGGCCAATAAATTTACACACAATGTCACAGGTAGATATCACGTGCGACACTGAAATGACAAAGGAAAGGGAAGCTCGGATGTTACTACATCAGGAATTTGCTCACCCTTACCTAACCCTGGCCTAGGGCAAACACATGGCTCGATCGTGAAAACACGCCACTTCCTAAATATCTCCTGAATTTTTCAACCAAATAACTGAACTGGAATTTTAGAATCAACTTAAACATACAAAAACCTTCATTACAAAAACCTTGAAATCTCATGGCCGTTTGTAGAATTTTTTTCGAAATTTTCTTGAGGAACGGGCGGTCAAATGAATCAAATTCCATTATATTCACTCAAAGTTTACGTTACCCCGTGAGTACCTATATTTGGGAATTAGAATTGAGAAGATTTATTTAATGGTATTGGCATACTATTTTAAAAAAATGTCTTGATTAAATTTCATTGTATTGAAATGAGTTAACCTTAACCTAATTAAATTTTACTATCTTTTAATAACCTGCTATAAGCGCGGTTGTTCACCCACATATTGACGTTCACTCTCGCTAGAGGCGCTACTAGTCAATCACACATGAAAATAAATCCGAGCAATTTTAACCCACAAAAATCGTATCCATTATCTCAGAATATTCGCAAAAAGAGAATTGAAATCTGAGCTGAAATTCAATATTTTATCGAAAATTTTCTTAATGACGTAATTTCTAAATGTTTTGGCAACTCTTAAAGAAAACACGTCACTTGTACAGAAATTAATGTGAACACAAATTTGTCTTTCTTTATTTATAAGTTTTGAAACTCGAAGCGACGTGAAAGAGAATAATAATAACAAAACATTTTTAGTCGAGTCATTAATTAGCTGGTCTGGTTAAAACGGTGAAAGGAATCGTGACCCGGAAAAATTATTTTTCTTTTCCTCTTTCACGAATATAAAACGGCAAATCATTTTTAAAAAATGACTTTTACTCTAATTTTCTAGATGAAATGCAGACTTGATTTTCATTTTGCATATCATTTCCATCAATCTTCACACATCTCCGTTTTATGTGTCTGGAATAGATAAGTGATTTATAAAAACGATAATTTTGCAGTCACCATGTAGAGATCGACGTGGATAAATGGCTAGAGGAGTTCAAAAGAGAAATCTGCTTTTCTACGAAATTCTATTGCATTTGCCTAAATTCTGTGACTAGACTCACTAAAATATAAGAGGAACCACGCGAATCACGTGAGAGTCTCCTCGTGAGTGAAAGCGCGACCCTATTTATTTAGAGGCACCTATTTAAAAATAAATCAAATTAAAATAAATGAATCAGAAAAGATGAATGGTGCAACATGGGACAATAAATGTATTGAGAGATTTAAAAAAAAAAGGAAACAAAAACAGAAAAAAAATTCAATTATGTTGGGAGGGGGATGATTACACACACACACACACACACATAATAAAGAAATTTCAAGGAATTTTACACGTATATCCATTATTATTATTAGTTTAATTATTATTATCTTTTGTTGGTAAATTTTGAACTTAATGCATGGATTAAATTAAGAGAGGCAGAGATTTTCTAAAAAAAGGTGAACATTATAACCTCCAACAAAAGGTTTTCACAATTTTTTGTTTTGTTTTGAGATGAGTACTGTGACGAGACGACTTTATTATTTTCTCCATTTGAAAAAAAAAAAACACGCAATGAAAAATATATTAAATTAAATTGATTTGTTCCCCCCATCCTTGATCTATCTCCCTCCCATATTGATATACACACACAAACTCACATACACAGACAAGGCTCACAGCCCGAAACAGACAATTTCTTCCATCATACACGACGACATCACGACATTTTATTTTTTTTTTTTAAGTTTTATCTCTTGTTATTATTAATTCCCAATCACAACAATGGATGTTTTGTTTTTGTGTGTGTGTGTTGTTTTGCATCAATAATCGCCGAAAATTCTTTTCTTTTTAATTCCAGTCTCTCTCTCTTTTTTTCTTTTTTGTAATTTGATCAAATGAATTTTCAACGCAAACTGATGATAATAAACAAAATAAACAAAATTCAATGTACATCATCGAGCTATTGCTGCGGGGTGAAAAGATGTTGATCGAATGAAAAAGGTGAGAGAGAAAGGGGAAAAGCCACAAAAAGATGAAAGTTTGAACGGAGGAATTTTCTCTTATTTTTTTTTTGTCTCTTTTGTTGGTTTTTCCAAGTGGTAAATAGTCGAATAAAAGTTAATTTTTCCTTTGCAGAAGTATATAAACAAGTGTGGAGGAAGAGAAAGGAAGTGTGTGAACGACAAGAGGAGGGATTATATAGTCTTCTTTCTAAAATGGCCTAATAAGAAATCGAATACAGTTTTGATAAATTGTACTTGATGCTATTAACTCAGTTTTAGTTTTTCCCATCTCTTCCTTCTTTATCCGCCTGGGTCTCGAGCGCATTGACAACAAAACAAAAATAAGAGGGGGGGGGAATTATTATTTTTTTAATTAACGATCATTTCTCCAAATACGCACTCTGTACACATTCAACAAGGTTAGGACCTTGATTACGGATTTATTTTTTTTTTAAGGATTTTTTTCCCGATACTGCGGGATTTTTTAAATATTCGTTTTTTCTCTACTTCTAATTTTGTTGTTTTTTTTTCTCTGCATGAATATTAGCGGCTCAACTTATTCACTGGCTTTGTCCATTGGTTACGTTTTCCCTCTCGTGAATTTCAATTGCTTGAAAAATTATGGGAGAGAGAGAGAGAGAAAAATTAAAACAGATTAATTCATTTAAAGATCTGGAACATTTTTCTTTTGTCGACGAGGGGGATTAACAGGACACACCTCTCTCTAACACTTGGAAGAATTTCTCTCAACAATACATCTAATTTCATCGTCTTTTTGTTTTACTTAAGTTCCCAGTACCTTTGTAAAGAAAATAATATTAATTTTTTTCAGGGGTTTCTGATCGAATTGGGAAAAAAATAATAATAATTAAAAAAATATTGTCTGCTCACCAGGTTCGCACATCACGGGTTTGCATCAACCTCATTAAATTTTGTTGATTTAGAAAATAATAAAAAAAAATGATTGAATAATTATGTAGTCCCAATTGACCCACCCCAATAATTGGAAAAAGATGGACGTTTCGGGGAAGGGGGATATGGAGGACGGGGGAAGGAAACCACACAATTTCCAACAAAAGAAAAGGGGGTAATAGAAACGAAAAAATTGTTGACAAACTTTAGGTGGGATTTTTGCTTTGAAATATAATGTTAATTACAAAAAAACGTGGGAGGGGGAGCGACTTGTGTGTTGGTACTGACTTGTACTTGGTAACGATACTAGAAAATACCTTAAAAAATATATAAACAATTCTAATTTGTAAAATGCTGTGGCTGCCCTGAACAATTTAATTTCATACGAAAAAAATTATTATTTTTCTTTAAAGGGGGAAAAAAATTAATAATAAAAAAAAAATACTGTTCAGGATTATTATACAGCGAGATCGCTACAACTCGTGCTCGATTTTTAAGGTTTCGCAGTCCTCCCCCACGCACACAAAAAATAATAATAAAAATAAAATTTACGTGCATTTTCCGGTTCGAGGAAAATATATTTCTTAATTTCACCCTTTCTCTTTTTTTTTTTCGTTTCCTATTTTTAATTCACGCAATCAAATGACAGACCTGCTTTTAATTTTTTGATGGCGTGGCTGCCCTAAAAAAAAAAAGCCCACTCACCCAAAATATTAAAAAAAAGAACCAACCCCCCCAAAGAAACCAAAGTCCACAAAAACAAGCATTTCCGTCTTGTCATTAGGACATCATCCATTTCCTGTCTTTCACCAGTCAGCCCAAAAGAATCTCAAGAAAAAAAAAATATGATGAGGGGAAAAAATAGTTTCCAAAATAAAAATTTCAAAAAAGTGAAAAAATCGACACGGCCGTTTTGTGTTGGGTTTTTTAACCTGTCGGAAATTTTCGGTGTTTTTTTTTTCTTCCTGCGTATAGAGGCCAACAACAAAACTCGATCGTAAACCTGATTTTTTTCTTCTTCTCTCTCCTAATTTGATATAAAAGAAATGGCAGTTATTTCAGTGCTGGAGGTGGTGGACGTTAGCTATATGTGGCTTACAAGAAAGAGAGAGAGAAAAGAAGGAGATGAAAATATATGTTTTGCTGTTTTCTTAGTTACGCTTTTGTTATTTTTATGGGTTCCTCGCCATTCAAACGCTGTCGGTGATGGAGAGATGGGGAAAGTGGCCGATACTGGCCACGTTTCCCAGTCCGATGCCCGAATCGCTAGAAGCCGATTGAACGCTCAATTGATCGTCCAGATCGCTGCCGTGACTGCCATAACCAATCACGTCAACTTCATCTATAAAAGACATACAAACAAATCTATTTTTAGAACACCAAACTCACTTCTAAAAAAATATTAACATATCTTTTAAAAAATTGAAATAAAACAAAAAAACAATTAAACTTGTTTGGTAATCACCGTAGTAGGCAGCAATACCGGTTTCGGAGGAGACGGATGAGGTCAGTGACGAAGCCGATGAAATGGTGGTCGAAATGGAGCACTCGGATAGCGAATTGCCCCTCCGTTTATTCATGTTATTGCCAGCCGAAGTTGCAGGGCTGGAAGAAGACAACTGTTCAAATTGCTGCGACAGCTGCTCCATCTTCCGCCGCAGGAAACGTTGCTCCCGATTCAGCTGCTCCTTGTGCTGCAGGTGACGTCGGTCTCGCTCTTCCAGCGTCTACAACAACCCAAAAAATGGCACAAATCAAAATTAAATATTCAGGCAAATTACTTATTCATTCATTCTGTCCAGCGCAAAAGTGTTTCTTCTAGGAAACGGAAGACAGATGGAGTTGGTGGCGAGTACACAAAGAGGGGAGAGAGAGACAAGTTTGAGTGGAATTTTTCCCCATCGGCAGAGCGGACAAAGTCGCTCTTATATTATTGATTTCCATGCCCGCCATGACAGATTTCCCCAAAAGGGACCCTGAGGGGCTAAAAAGCACGGGGAAACTTCACCCATGCAAAGAGTGTGCATGGGGGGAGTGATGAGAAATGAGGGTGTTGTGTGACCACCCATCGATCACGAGTATATTTACAAACGCTTTAAAAAAAAACCGAGTGCGTTGTAACATCATTTCTGTCGGCCTAGTTTGGGGGGAAAAACGTGAAAATCATCGGATAAACTATTAAAAAAGAAATACCTTGATGAAATGTTTGGCGCGTGTCAACAGTCCCAACGTGGTATGGCGGGCCGATTCGGGTCCTAATGGGACCAAATCTTTCAGTTTCTCCAAACAAGTTCTCAGCTGAGCTCGCCTGCATCAAACAGAAAACAACAAAAATGGTTTAAAACACTTGTCAAGCGATCGATTGTTACGCAGTACAGACACACACATGTAGGACGGAAAGTGCGGGTTGCTGGTTCGCATTGGAAAGGCGCTATAATATCGCACATGGTAAGATTGTGTGTACGGCCTTTCCAAAGCGGACCAGAAGTTTACAAACGAGTGGCCCAGCGAAAGAATTTGGTCAAGGCAAAATGTAAGCCTATCCTAATACTAGTAGGACGCGTGACGTGTGCGGATTGAGCAGTGGCGTGGCAACGGGACTCCACCCACTATTTTTGGCTCGAGATATTCGGGACAAAAAGAGGTGGGGGGGGGGGCCTTCACACACACACACATCACGAACGAAACGGGAATTCTAAAAACCACCACCACTATGAGCTGATGCCTATAGGACAGAAATATGAAAAGAACATGTGGATATTATATTCTGCGGGACACGCGTCGTGTTTTTCTTTAGCCAATAACAAACAAAACAGTAGAAATCAGGTCAAGAGTGGTGGCGTTGCCAAGGCAACTCCGTTTCTTCTTTCATGAAAAAAGAAGAATCTTTTAAGGGGGGATTTTCATAAAAGATGAACGTAACCATTTTTACTACGATGTTGTTGTTGTTGTTGTACAACAAAAAAGCGCATCTGGCAAAAGCCCTCACGGTCGGTTGATTCTAAACAAAATTCCTGGGCCAGCACCCAACAGCTCGAAGGAAGAAAAAGGGGACGACTTTTTGGCTGTTGCTGCCCAGAGGATTGGTGGCTATTACTCTTGTTGACTTTTTAACACACGGAGGGGACCCTAAAGGCAACAACAAGCGCAACACACACACAAAAGGGCCAACATCCTTCTCCTCGTGTTGTTGTGGGTAGTATAGGCCGATGGAAGTGCGCACGTCCTTGACTCTCTTTTCTATTGTGGTTGGACTTTTTTTTTCTTTTAAAACATTTTTTTTTTAGTTTCAAAAAACATTTTCTAAAATAAATTTTTATTTGTGAGACAATGTCTTATCGTTTTTTTTCGGCCTGGCATTGGCTAAAGCGACCACTACGTTTTATTTTTATTTCTATCTCGGTTAAATGAACTTTAATCGTTTTCAAATTTTCCAGCTGTTTTTACAATCTCGAATAGACACAGACGGGCAAAGAACGAAAAAACGACCCCACAACAATACTGGAACCCCTCTAACGATAACCAAATAAACTAATCACTTTAGGCTTGAATAATCCCCCCGAAATATGTGTGTGTGTGTGAAACGTGTTAATAAACCGACCTTGAAGAAAAATATAAAATACTTTCGACTATATGGTGGGTGTAATGGCCTCTGTTAAAATGACGATGACCTGAAAAATAAAAACATTTCTTCTTTCTAAGAGTGTATAAACAAAGTTGCGCAGCAGACGGGAAACGACGTCACTGATAAAGATCCTTAAGGGTTTTTTCTTCGTCATCCCCATATATGGAAATAAATACTGAGCCGGTTATCTGACACTGATGATTCAACCGGAATATGGAGGCTAAATTATTATGATTTTATCATTCGGCTGACGTTTCTTCTAACACACACACACACGGGGGATAGAGAACAAAGCGTGTGACACACGGGTCACGCAACACGCGTAATAAGGTAAAAAGAGTATTCGCATACACACGTGACTGGTATGAATAATAATGTCGGGAAAAAAAAATTATGTGAGTGGCAACGACCCAAAAAGAAACAAAACAAAAATAATGGCCGGGATAAATCTAAAAAAAGAAGAAGAAGTACAAGGGAAAAGAGAGAGAAAGGTTTCCCGCTCTACGTCACCGATTGGCTGACGTCACAAAGTCACGTGATTCGAAAAGAAGAGGGTGGGCTTGTTGCTGCCGCCCTTTTTCTTTTCTTTCTTTCTACCACCTAAAAACTCACCTGTTCTTCTCCAACTCGTTGTGTGTCGACCTGTTGTTGTTTGCAGCCCCACGGAATTTGAAATTGAGAAAAAAGAAAATTTTATAAAAACCGGTTGTGTTACAATCAAAATAATAAAAATAACTGACCGGCTTCCTTGGTTTTTCTTGATTTTGATGGGTCGAGTCGTAGAAGAAGTCGTCGCGGAAGACGAAGAAGAACCGGACGGTGTCGGGCTACTCCCGTAATCTTCAATGGGCATGGGCAACGACGAAGCGTAGCCATGCTCAGCTTCTGTTAAAATACAACAACTCTTTTTTTAAAAGTATTGGACGAAGGTTTTTGTCTTAATATAAACACAAAAGAGCAAGTCGAAAAGGGACGCGTCAACAAAAGAAGAACAACCGAGCGCGTGATTATTTTTAGAGCTTAAAAATATGTAAGGCACACAGACGCCATCTGTCCGCCATTTTTTCTCCCTTCAAAAAATAGAGACGAAAAATCACAACAAGTAGAGAGAGAAAGAAACACAACAATGGCCGACGACCGTATACACACACGGTGAAAGAAATTATGGATTTACTAACAACAATTTTTCGAATCCTCCCTCTCAAAGAGCGTCACCACCCACCACCTCCTCCCGCACGTACACACAAGGTGGCCACGACGCAACTTTCCACAACAACCCGACACAAAGTCTTTCTCTCTCTCGAGTTCACTGCCCAACAACAACCCAGCAACAACTCTCGCCATTTTAACACACAAACGTTTGCACCGAGATTTTTGTTCAAAATTTTTACCTCTTTCCCTTCGTTCCAGGTACTCGGCAGCTTGAAGTAGCGCGTCGATGCTCATGACGGGCTAAACTCCACACACAATAAAAACACACAACAAACTTTTCCTGTTCTTAGCACAAAGGAAACCTTCTCAAATCGATAGTTACAGCAGCTAAATCAAGCATATATGTATAAAGCTCTCGATTTCTTTTTCGGTTTTCTCGCCCCACTTTGTAGTTGTTTTATCTTTCCTTCAATATGGCTGGTTTTTGTGGACAGGATGTGAGAGACGAGCCAAGTCGGGAGCTGCTGGGAGGACCGATTCAGCAGGATTTTTCACACACACATACATACACACACACACTCACACACACACACGTAGGCACGTGCAGAGTTCCCAGCAAAAAAAGTTTCGAATTTCAACCAACAAAAATCGAGGAAATCCTCGTTGATTTTCTAATTTTGTTTCGAATAAATGGGACAGGAAAATTTTTTTGGTTGGGTTGAAAAATGAGAAGAATTAAAAAAATGTGTTTAAATATAATAACGAGGAGAGCTCCTTCCTCTAGAACGAACCAGCTCCGACTGTTGACGTTCCGCTCGGATACAAGACACAAACGCACCCCTCCCTTTCTCTATCCAACGGGATCTCCCCCCTTCTCCTCTGTGTGTGTCGTCTAGCGAAGCCAGCGCCATCTTTCTATCGATTTCTCAAGGCCTTTGTTGTGTGTAGTTACTACGCTGGTACTGTGCCGGATCGACCGACGATTCTTTGGCAATTCAATTAGGCTAATCGCGTACATTTTTTTCCATTTCCGTTTCATTGAGCAACATCGATACCGACATATCCATTTGCAAAATACGTCAAGTAGATTTCTACACCAGAAAGAGATTCCTGACTAATTTCACGGCCATCTAGCAACCGGCTACCCAACCGAGCAAAAAAAGAGAAAAGGATTAACAATTCGTTACTCCCCCGAAAAAATTGGCGACACGTTTCTAAAATAGAAAGCCATGTAGAAACTCGGCTTGTCAAAAAATAAATGGCACGGAAAGTTTTCGGACCATGGCAACAATTTTGCAACATGAAGAAATTGCGTTGCTATTATTTTCCCGGAGATGAGAGAATGGGGTGTTGGAAGGGAAGGCCACGACCGATAGAGGCGCTGATGGCGTTTCAGGTGACGTGTCCGTGCCAACCAATGGCAGAGCTCAGTTTCCTCCTGTGTGTGTTGAAAAATTATTGAAAAAGAAAAAAATCCGTTGTTCGTGAGCCCTTCTTTCCTGGTTTGTATTTCCATCAGCGAACGATAGAGAGTTTTTTTTCTTGTTTCGTTCGGGAAAAAGAAGCACGTGAAAAGTCAGGTCCGCCCTCGGGCGCAAAGAAGAGCCTCCCAACACAAAGGACCACGCGCGCAGAGCGCGAGAGAGAGAGTTTCTTGATCCCTCGAAAAACCCGCCACCTATATAACATTTCATTGCATTTCGAGAATTCGAGAAAGTGAACTTTGTTGTTAATGAGTTGACATATGGAAATGACTCAACCCTTGAGAAATTATTCCAAACAAAATCGTAGAAAAACACAAACACACAACTCGCGGCGTATAGTAAAAAGAAATTCGACCCAAAACGGTTCGAGTGGATCACGACCCAGAAACGCGATCTCCCCCACCCTCTATTAGACGGTGGTGGCAGATGGTTGAGGAGGCGCACCCTTCCCAATGTGCGCACACATTGTCCGATATAAGGCCATCTCACACACATTGTCCTTCCGCATCTTGTTTGATTGAATTCATTTACAGGCCAACGCGTTTTCTCACTTCCCATCAGAATTATTTGCCTATCAAAATGTTTGAAAGGAAATCCGGTCATGTGGGGCAACCGAATATTTTTAAGCCTAGGCCCATTCAAGGGTCGAGAGAGGTATGTGTGAGTGTTGCGTCACGACCTAAACCCCCCACCTACATAACACACGTAACTTGCCCAACATAACCAGTTTTTTGGGGTAGGTTTACACACATTTGGGGGGTGTGTATATGACGCTCTGGAAGCCCGCCATCCGGAACAAAGAGGGTCCTCCCATCTTCCCTTAACCGAGTATACTACATGGGATGGAGCAGCAGCATCGTTATTGTTACGGTCGAGCTGTGTGTGTGCTGTGCTGCTCTGGAGATGGAAAGAAACTATTGATCGAATCGATTCTATGCCGTAAGACCTTACGCGGTTACAAGACGTTGGCTGACGCTTTTTTAAAGCTAGACGCATTTTTGAACAATCGACGGATAGCAACACATCCCTCCCTGCTACTTTCCATCAGTTTAAACCATAATACACCACAACTACTGCGGATGTTATTCCAAAGAGGAGCAAAAAAAAAACCACCCTCAGGAAAAACAAAATAATCGATAAGATTCCCCACAGCAAAGAGGCGGAATCATTCCAACAAAACGTCTCCAGAGTACACTAAAACCTCTACAGGGGCGGTATTTCTCTTCAAAATACATTGTAAGAAGAGAGATATCGAAAGAATTCTGGGAGATCCTAGGGAAAAGGGCGGATATTTTTTCTCCCCCATACAACAAAATTGGATTGAGGGCTGTTAATTGCCTCAGCGCGGTAGATTTTCGTTATCGTGAATAATAGTTATCTTGATGGCATCATTAAAAAAAAGAAACGAGAATTTTTTCGGCTTGTTATTTACAGCAAACATGGCCGACCTAACGGACGCTGCAACACGATCGATAAGAGCAGCTCGTCGTTCCATTACAACCTCAACTTCTTCTTTCCTCCAAACAGGAAAATAAAAGAAACAAGTATAAAATGTTTCTTGTTTGCTGAAAAAAAAATAAGAATCGAACGTTTCTGTGTGCAGAGTACCTCAGTCTGCCGGTTGGTCGATCACGAACTCAATTTATCCTTTTCATCCAATAATATCGCGTCTCTGGCAGCCCGCGCAAAAGTTTCGGTATTGATCAAATGATGACGATCTCAGAGCGCAAGGGCAGTAGTTTTCATCACCTACAGACGTGCCTTTACACACACACACAGCTGGTTGTTGTAGACACACACATAGTTGCTACTGTATATGGGCTCCACCATCCGCAGTACATCTACCACATCTGTCATGGCGGAGTCGTCGGAAAAGCACCTGCAGCAAGAAACTATGGCTGAGGATTCTAATTCAGTTAACATCTCATCAAACTTACACCAAATGGAGGACGACAAGCAGCAGCAGCAGCCGGAATTTGTCAAGTTGTCAGCCAGTGGAACGACCGAGGATCCCATGTTGGGGTTCCTTACCCTCTTGGCTAAGGTAGAGCGACCTTCTTGTGCCAATTGTGAATCCAAGGATTTGTCACCCATGTTCTTCTGCAACACCTGCAGTAAGTAGCAAATTTTATTTGTTAATATTTAAAATAGCAAATCAAACATTAGTGAATTTGAAATAGGCCAGGCCATTTGTGCCGTGTGTAAACAAAACACGCATAGCGCCAAAATGTTTTCACGACACGACGTCACCAGCGTTTCACCATATACCAAGGAACCACAGCGCAAAGTATAATAATAGATGGAATCTAAATTAATTGTTAAGACGTTAAATACTTACGTCGTAATGTAATTTATAGTGTCCAGTTCATTTCGAGATGTGCATCATGTTTTCTCCCGCCAACGAGTCGTTGCTATGCATCAACTGCTTTCGTGATTTACCTCCCGACATTCGAGCCCAGTGTCTCGATTTAGACACGGCCTATCAACAGAAATGCGATCGACTTCAGCGTGGACTCAAAGCAGTGGGCGAACTTGAAGTCATCATCAAAGACGAGGTGTCGGCGTATCGTGCACTTTTAAAAGAATTGCACATCAATGCAATGAGGGAGGAGAGCACCATCCACGTCTTCAGCAAGATCCTGCAGGGGGTTGTCACACAAACCGAGGAGAAATTAATAGAAGCAGTCAAAAGGTATGTTTTGATTTATAATTAATTATGCAAAGATGAAAGCCTTTTCAGTTGACGATCAACACCATTGACATTGCCCAACTATTGACTGATTGCATGTCACAGTTTCTTTTTTAAATATATATTTATAAGAGCATGCTATCTCAAGAAGAAGATAATTATTAGAATAGGCTGATATCAAAAGTTTAGTAAGAGAAACGTATACTTCAGTATTTCGTTTTTCCGGAATAGAGGCTGATATCACCAGTTGTATTGTGAAAATTCTGACCTTCTCAACTAGATCTAGACTCGTTGTTATTCTGATCACTATATGCTGTGGGAATCAATATTTCATTTTTCGCTTACAAAACACGAAAAGAAAATTCAGAGCACGTTTTCGTTTACAGAGCAAAATTGGAAATGCGTCTACGTCGTCTGCTTTTATCAACAGCTGATTTTGTTTACAAACTTTTTAAAAAAGAAAATCTGATTCAGCTTTTTTTCCTCTTTTTAAACCAACAGTGAATTGCAAACTAAGGAAATGGTTTTTGAAGAGAAGCTAAAAACACTAGAATCGCTTCAAAGTAACGTTCAAGCGTACTTGACTTTGAGCACAGCATTTATCAGTTCTGCGTCCAAATTCGAGCTACTGAAACTTGCCAACGGATTGGTGGAGCGCCTTTCCGACATTGGGAACGTTGTTCAACCAGCCAAGTATCAATTATAAATTGTAGACACATGCTCTCAAACTAATTGGCTCCCATTTTTTAGAATATCTCCAGAGAATAGTCTAATTTCATCAAACTTTAAGGCTGAATTCAGCCAGAGCCTTAAAGAGTTACTACACCAAGAACTTTGGATGCACAATCATTTGATCAGTCTTAATGATCATCCATCTGTGCCTAAAAACACTGGTATTTTTCTATTCCATGTTTGATCGTGAAAACTGATAATGGTTACCAGTCCTCAATAATTAGGGGAAGATTTGAGCAAACCTCAACAGAGTTGCTGCACCACCAACTCCAATCTTGTGATGCAGGAATCTGAAATCAAAGTTCCTCTGCCATTTCTAGGACGCAGCCAGTCACTGCTGAATATTCCACTAGATCTCAACAAACAATTAATAACGACCGTAGAGCCAAAAGTAGCGGCAGTAGTCCAGCAGCAACAAGCAGCAGCAGTTCCGTCCATTCAACCGCCCATGTTGACAGCTCCACAGCCGGCCCGGAGGGCGGCAGCTACTAAGCGAAGTGTCAACAAAACCGATGCAAAGTATCAATCATTGCCACACAGCGTGAAAGAAGGGCAACACAAAGCCCAGCACCGACGAGAGGGGTCTTCTACCATGCCACATCCTGTGAGATCGAAGAGTGTCGAAGCCAAATCGGCCCAACATCAACAACAGCAGCAGCAATACGATATTAGTCAGTTGGAATTGTTCGCCGCCATCCATCAATCACGTCAAGCTGTCAGCAGCCGGAGCAATAGCAAAAATCTGACGGTAACTTCAGCACTTGTTGGAGTACGGCAGTCGGATAGGAATGGCACGTCTCGGGGGTCGTCGTCGGAACAGAAAAATGGAAAAATGTCTGGGGTTGCCGCTGATCCTGTAGAGAAAAGCGTTTCATCAACTGCCAAAAATCCCTCCGGCCATGTATGCGTGGTCCAGGCTTTAGTTCATCAAGACGGTGACGTCGTTAGGAATTCGGCTGCTGCCACTCATGCGGAAGCTAGCGCAAGAATACAGCGGAGTCAAAGGACATGGGAGCCTGTGTACGAGCCCCTAGCAGGCCCCCATGTAGGGCGACCGACAAAAACTGAGGCGGAAACATCTGAAGCCAGCATAGAATTGACAGCGGATCAAGTGCGGCAGCTAATCCGGGCTATTTCGGCAGCCCAGTCGAATTCAGCCGGATCGATTGGTGGCTGTTGGTCAAGTGAAATGAACCGGCCACCAGTCAGCAGTAGTCAAATTCCTGAAAGAGATGTTGCGGTGACCAGTAAGCAACCTCTTGCGCATCGTAACATCCACCGTAACGACAGCTTTGAAGGTCACGAAGAAGCTGTTCGAATGCTTGTTGGAGCCATACAAGAAATACAGCAGCTATGTACTGACAAAAAACATGATTCCAATTAGTTTATCGCGTTACAGAAAATTATATATCAAATGTTGAATTGTTTTCATTTTCATTCCCGCAATTAAATTTGCAAGTCTGCCAGTTCAAGTTTATTATGTTATATTACTTGGTTTGTGATAAATGTCTGAAGTTGTTTTCCACATCCATAGTTTGGAGGTTGTCTGAAATTTTTAAAACAGAATAAAATACTGTAATATGTAATATGTCAGTTTTACCTAGGTATAACCTGATTTCTACTTTTGAACTCGTATTTTCCAAATTTCCCGGTTCGACGCCACCTGTTGCTAGATTTTAGAACGATGCTAATCAGGTAATTTCAAAAATTTGAATGGTATGCCGTGTAAAATACAACAAAAGGAGAATGAAAAAATACACTTTGCAGTATAAAACTTGTTAAAAATATTTCTTTTTTCAATTAAGAAAGGGTATCGCTGGGTTGATCTAGAAAGTATTGCGAAAAGCTACTCGGGTATTGACAGTTCAATAGAAGTCGACTTTCTCTCCCTCCAAAATATGATGTAAACAAAGCCCTTAGGGCTTATGCTCTAGGCCAGGGCGAAATGTATGTCAAGACCCGGATTTTTTCCTCTCCCGAGCACCTTGCCGAGGACCAACCTGAATAACGAAAAAAATACACTCTCCAGTTACCTTCTCAGGAGATTTCTCAGCTTAGCTCAGAGCTGAAGCCAACATATGGAGTACCGCTACTTGCTGACCGATTCATTACGAACTATCAACCAGTTTTCGTGCTGAACAAGAAACATCTAGGTTGATCGTGCTTGCCGACACAGTTTTCTCGAGTAGACATAGACAGTTTTCCGCCCGAGTTAAACCAAGGGACTTTGACAGGGGAATGCTCGTCGATATTGTTCATTTTCTCAAGTTAAAAAATTTGTTTGTGTAAATTATATTTATAATGACTGTGAAAACAAAATTTGCTAGCCAGATTGGCAAAAGAATGTGTGATCCACTCGTCATGTCCTTGATTTACGGTAAGCTCAGCACCATACTTAGGCTATTTGGTTAGCTAGATCAAGGTTATTTAATGTAATTGTCTTTTTACTTTAGTTCTCTGTCTATCATTTTCTGTGATAAATGCTCAAGATAAGGAAATATATCAAGGAAAACCCCTGGGAAAACTAAACTCATATCACCACCAGGTAAATAATTTGTATAGCCCACCTTTCACTTTGATGCATAATGCAGTTTTTGATTCCGATGGTTGCTTCCACTGCTTTAGGTGGCTGGTGAAGTCTACGCTGTGGATGAATTCACCTTTCTTATTAAGAATTTTATCTACGATGGAAATGGGCCAGACACATTTTTCTGGGTTGGCTCGTCAACAAGACCTGGACCACAAGGATTCATCATTCCCAATGAAAAGGGAAGAACTAATGTGCTTCTACCTTATCTCAATAAGGATTTTACTCTTAAGTTGCCAGATGGCAAGAAGATCACAGACATCAAGTGGTTATCTATCTATGATTTAACTATTCAGGTATTATTGTTTCTTTCGTGTTGTTGTTACAACCTTATTAATGCTGGCCAATTGCAGGAAAATTTTGGGGATATTTCCATTGAGGAAGGCTTTGAACCTCCATCATCTCAACAACTTACAGAGTTGTCGCGACGAGCTCACAGGGTTTCTTCACTCTCTGTGGTTATTGTGGATGCAAAAACAATTTCTTTACCGGAATTCAACTATGATGGTCTAGGAGAAGGTGAATAGTTTTAGAAATGATTTGATTCGTCGAAAACTAATAGACATGCATGCTCTACTTATTCCGCATTAGATACGTACTTTTGGGTAGGAGTTGGTCCTCAGCCATCAGTCAAAGGCTTTAAAGTTCCAGATGAGAAGGGATAGTAAGTACAAATATATAACCTTAATCTTTTGATCGAAAAAGTTTGACTTACATTCATTTCGTCGTGCAGCATAACCCCATTGAGATCCTACAGGGACGAAGATGTCCTACTTCGCTTGCCGGGAGATCTTACCGTCTTTGACATTGATTGGTTTAGCGTCTTCAATGTCGCGACGGGGGAAAACTTTGGCTCAATCATCATTCCAGACAACCTCAACGTACCGCCGTCCCTTCTAAAAATCCTGGTAAGTAAATTTTTCATTAGCGTCATCCTATAATAGTGTTTACGTGTTACTCTTTTCCCAGCCACACACGAGTACTTTGCCCAACTGCGAACCTCTCCATAGGGACCTTCAAGTATCTTGGGAAATCTTCGGTCCTGCTATTACCATAGAAATAGCAGGGCGTGTTGGTAAATTATTTTTGCTTTCATTATTTACGGGTTTTCGTGAGTTTGATATTTGATCCGCTCACATCTTACAGCCGACGACGAGTATATTGCTTTCGGTTTGAGCGGCTCTAGTACCGAAGCTAAAATGGAAGGCGCTGATGTTGCTATTATTTACATGGACACCTATCAAGGCTACGCTACAGATTACAACATCACAGCAAAATCCTCGGTAATGTTTTAAATGATTCAACATTTTTCAATGCAATAAAACTAATTTTTTTTTTAACTTTACATAAAAGTGCGTCAGTGTTTTAGGTGCTAATCGTGGTGTTTGCCGTGATGACCAACTGGGCGGTACCGATAATCACCAGTTCTATCTAGGATCACGTGTTGATGGGCTCACCACCATCACTTACCGAAGATCGCTAGTTCCATGTAAAATCTTTCTGTTGTAAATGTTAGTAGAACATATCGTTAACGGTAGCATTTTTTAAAACAGCTGATTCAGAAGATCAGGTCGTTCCGACTGACCATCCGGCCAGTTTGATATGGGCTGTTGGCAAACTCGACAAATTCAAACGACCTACCTTTCACCGGCTCTGGTCTCGGCATCCTGTTTTGGTGGAGCTTGGCCGCTCTACAGCACAGAAAAACTGTGTCCCCTTCTTGGATGTTAAAGACCCTAAACCGTAAAAATTCAATCAGATGTTAACCACTTTAATCTTTCACAGTCTGTAAAATTGGATCCATTTCAATTTAGGGCACCCTGGGGACCTTTTAGGGTACTCGAGCCCTCCCTAAGACTCATCCGTTTTATGGTTGGACCGTCTGGTGGACAAAGAGGCTACGAAGGAATAACTGGTAAGTTTTAAACGAGTTTAAACATATCTGGAAGCACTACGCTTAAACGTTTGTTTGTTTTTTACAATGTGCAGGTCAGCCCGGATCCGATCTAGCCTGGTACGTCAATGGCTTCATTGCGCCCGAGTTGTTTTTACGACGTGAGCTTGTTTACAACTTCCAAGTCGAAGGAGGTAACGATCCGCACAGCCCAACACATTATCATCCATTGATCATTACTGACGAGCCCATCGGTGGTTACGAGACCTTCAGTGAAGAACAACGTAAGGAGATCCGTGTTCTTGCTGGCGTAGAATTCACGCGCCGTGGGCAACCCCGTCCCATCGCAGGTATTTCAAAAAATGAATGATTAGAATCATGTCCTGGAAAAACCTGTAATCAAATTTAATAATTAGCGGGAAGACTTTGTTTGTGGCGCCAAACTATCCAGCGTGATCGACGTTTAGATAATGACGTCACGTCGTTCCAGAAGTTCCGTAACAATCTGCAGCTGCTGTGTGAAGAAAGTAAAAAATAGTTAACGGTAGTTTTCTCTAAATGTTTTTTGGCTGACTTTTTCCTTGTGGTTTCAGAGGGACAAGCTGCCAATATGGAAATTCGGCCCGACAATTCTTGGCCTGATGTGGTTTATTATCATAGCTTCACTCACCCAGGCATGGGATGGAAGATCAATATTGTCGACCGATTCGGTGGTCTGACTAGTGCCAGCCATACCATCGTCTCAGGATTTGTCTTTCCGATCACCATTCTCCTCATTTCCGTCCACCATTGGTTTTAAAAACCAGTCTTCCATTTAGAAATCACTGTTAAACTCGAGAACGACGTCAAAGCGTCCCATGACATATTGCACTTATTGTGTAACGCACGTTGTTTTTACGTATACAAACTCGCCAATTTGATCAATTCGATTACTTTGTCTGTAATTAACTTTTGAGGTTCAAAACATAATTAGAGAAAAGAAAATTTTACACAACCACAAGGGTTTCACAGCGGTCAGGTTAACAACAACTAACAACATAACACATTCATAAGATTAGGCTAACTAGCTTCAGGTTTGGAATGATTGCCTTGAGGACTTGAAAAACGAACACATCTAACATTGGTTATATTTAACTTAGTTTAAAAGAGGGAATAAACGATCACGGGGGAATACATCATTCAAGTTAGACTTGAATGATGGGCATCACGCTGCCAGTCAAAACTGGTAGGACGAACACAACTTAGTTTTTCTTTTCAATTAATGGGTAATTGATCAAATCGAATATTTGACACCTGAACGAAGGAATGGCTTGAAATAAATTCGGGATTTCTTATAACACACACATCAAATAATCATTCAATAATAAAAATGGGTTAGGACTATTACAGTTAATGACAAGGAAATGATTCTACTAACGCTCCGTCATGACGGAACCGTGAGCGCAGTTTTTCTCTTTTAATACGCTATGCTCTGAGAAGATATGTGGCTTGGTTTTATAAGAGATAAAAAATAAATTCTGTCTCACCAAGTGTCATTCGCAACTGCCGGGTTCTCGTTCTGATCAACGTCTTCACCTCCACTATGTGTCAAAAGGTCATTATCTGGGTCCGAATAAGAGTGATTGGACGACATGGGAATTTGATCTTCGCCCTCTGCCGATCGCGATGAAGTATCCAACATGCCGTCTGTACCGTCATTCTTTCGGCGTTTACTGGCCGGCATTCGAGGTCGAACGGGTCCACTCATACCGATGAGATGACGATACGCAAGGTGTTTCCTGAGAGCATCGCGCGATTTAGATGTGTGCCCACAAATCGAACACTGGTGTTTCAATCCATCATGAATGCTCATATGGACCTGCGAGAAATCATTTAAAAACTTAAACATTATCTCAGTTAAAGAACAGCAACCTTTACAGACCTTTAAATTGTAGGCATTGGATAAAACTTTGAAGCAAACAGGACAAGAAACCGGTAGCAGAGTTTTGCGAATAGCGGAACGCTGTCCATTACTAGCGCATTCTTTCATTCCGCCTCTGCCACAATTCCATGCTGCACTTAGTGCCCGAATAAGATCTCCGCGCTTCCGTCTTCGGTTCTTTATCTGTTTAGCAGTGTCGCTTGATTTACTTATATCCTCATCTTTCAGTTCTTCATGTTGACCCAATGAGGTTAGAAAATATAGTTTCCCTTCGCTTCGTTCACTGCCGCTGTGGTTGGATTCGTTTCCACCTACTCCTTCATCTGATTCGTGGCAATCGCTATCTACTTCGACTTCTTCAAGTAGATTTTCCGGAGAATCTGTATTATCAATTGTTTTGTTTTCAAATGCTCAATGAATCAAGAAAATTCTAAATAAAATTACCTTCATCAACTACTAAATTTTCTTCTCTGTCTTCAGAAACTTCTGTAATTTCTACAGCTTCTTCATCTTCACCATGGGAAAGAAAGTCATTCTTTTTCCAAAAGTGGTGGGTTTCCATTTTGATAGGCCTACTGTTGGCTCCCAATGAGCCACGATTTGCTGCATCATCACAACTGTTTTGTTGACACACTTCTTGAAGTAAACCTGATGCTTTTAGGGGGTTTATTTTAGCCAGACCCTTGACTTGTAGAGACTCTGCACAGTTCAGCAACCCGGAAAGTTCTAGCTGGGTAATGTTGATCTCACCCTTGTACATGAAGCTAATTACAGCCAAGAGATCTTGGTAGCAGGCATAAGGAAGCACTATGATTGGGTGTTGAGCAGAAGTCACATTCTTTGAAAAAGAAGAAGTTAAACAATTAATCCACAAATTAAAATGAAAATAAGAAGACAAGCCCTACTTGAAGTACTTCTTTGAAGTAACCGCTACAAGAAGATAGAACCACTTTGTGAGCTTTAATGGTTCTTCCTTCTGCAAATAGTGTCACATCAGTCAAAGCCCCAGCATCCCACATGTCACAGACGGACAATAACAAGGTTGATTCATAGCTGCTCCATCGTAGGCGTAATTCTGCTGTGGACCCCATGACAATAAATGGTAGCAAGCCACAAGCCAAGAGCACCTGCTAATAACAGAAACCATTGAATAGATTGGAAATCAAGACAACAAGTCTTAAATTTCTTACGCAACACATTCAATTATGCAAAAATATGTCTACTGGAATTTTCAAAAACAAACAACAACACAATTCCAACTGCCCCACATATTAGATACAAACAATGGAAAATACGATGAAGAAATGACCCAAATCGGTATACTCACGTAATGAAATCACACACATATATTTTTTGGAATGTAAAGACGGTCGCAAATCAGTAGAGGAATGACGAAAAAGGTATTAAGGCTCATGGAACAATTCACTTGACGTCAGATAACGACCGCCATATTGGGGGATGGGAACCTCAATTCTTTCAAGTAACAACACGACCTGTTATCCCGTATGGATTCATACACACACGCTACTGTTCCAAGTCTGAGTCGGTATATACAGGAAGGACTAATCTAATTTGAAGAACGTTTTAAGTTTCGTTGTTTGTTGCATAATGTGACAGGTGCAGCTTATAAACTCGAAAAATAATCTATCACGAAAGTAAAACAGTTTCATGTGCCCAGTATAATTGCAAGAATATATATCATGTCATAATAACAGCATTTTTTTTTAAATCAAACAAACGAAAGCTAAAATCTCACTGGTTCCGAAAAACTGAGAACAAAAACATTAGGTGCACGCGTCGTAATAGAATCTTTTGTTGGGATGTTAGAGCATAAGATCACCACAATATATTCATACTAAAACAATGAATATGTTAAACATAGCAATGTAGGCTTGTTTATCAATCTTGTGATACCATACACTTCACCACCAATGAACTAATTAGTCCAATTTTAGATTAGACTAGAAACAAACTGTACACTTTTTTTTTTGGTAAAAATACAAATAATAGCATTCGCGTTGGTCACTTGAGAATCGGCAATATTTTGTAAAAAGTGCAATCTTGCACTTTCCTTCGATATTATAAGATCGTAGTTCAATGAAGGAAGTGTTCATTGTTGTTTTTATCCACAGTTCCTTCCGTTTCCAACGGGGGAGGTGCTTCACCGTAACAATGTTTAGCTCGAGGGTTACGATAGGAATTTTCGTGCTGCACGCTTTGAGATGAGGTGCGACATTTGGTGAGGCATAGCTCAAAGTGATCAGTCACTGAAGTCAAGAGAAGATTTAAGGTGCCGGCCGCTTTGCCTAGAACATCTTGCAGAACTTCTTTCTGTTCAACCCACAATTAATACACTTAGCTACTTGTTAATACAATTGACTTGCAGAAATATTATACCTTATCTGGCTGAAGGCAACATGAGATGCAATATTCATAAATGGAACAACAGCCATTGTTGTGACAGGTTTCACAAGAATAGTGTTTTGTTCCATCAGTTTCCGCCTTACAGCAACCATTTGGCATTACATTTTGTCGGCTACATACATACCCTAGAATGTTGAAAGAATGTATCAGAAAAAATAGCTTAAAGGTTAGATACACTTCCAAAAATGTAACACAAAATACCTTTATCATCAGCAATCAAAGCTTTTCCTTGAACAGAGTTTCTACATGATGAAGGTTTGGAGCTGGTTTCATTATTATCTTCGGAGCCTTGCCACTGAAAAATGTGTCCTAAAGGACGCCTCCCAGATCCAACATCATGAATGTCAACTTCTTCATTAGATAGTAACACATTAGAATTCTAAATAAAAAGAAATGCACACACAAATTAAAGCATGTTCACGGATTTTAAATAATTGAAATTTGAATTTACGTCGCTGTAGAAATTAACCACGAAATAAGTGAAAGAGGCAAAAAAGATGGCTGTCAGGAAGAGTTTGGAACGTAAGAATCGCAAAACAACAGCCGTCAACATGGCTTAATTAAACTCAGAAAATCATGGCTCAGGACGTTAATTATGATACAACTAAAACGAAGAAATAAAAAACCCAAAGTTTATTGGAGAAAGTCTTAAACTTTCATGACAGAATGCCTAAACGTGACGCCTTCAGGCTCTTGACTCGATTGTTTTTCCGACCGACTGCCTGCTTCTTGACAGAGCAACCTAGCGAGTTGGATTATCCATCAGCAGATGGCTCTCCAGTAATTTGCGTTTACCCAAACAAATTCAAAAATGAAAGATCCTAGTTTTTTGCTAGGTATCTAAACCCACTGCTCTTTTCCAACAGAATTTAAAAATGATCACAATTTAACACAATTGAATTATTTGAAATCTCGTGTAATGAATCGACGACAGAAATAAGTCACTTACATTTCAAGCAACATCAGACAAAGAAATTTTGATTGATCCACATTTTCGCACCTTTAAAGTGCCGTCTTTCTCCTGGAAACTTCCCTCAAAATGATATCTTCCAAACTTTTCACCAGAGATCTTTCCTTGCAGACAACATCTTCTTTTCCGGGTCCAATTTTCTTCAGGGAACGAGAGGGGGTCATCTCTTTCTGGGCATCCACTTGTTGAAGGATTGCCCTTTCAGTCAACTCAAACTCCTCCAACTCAGCCTCTTCAGCCGGATCCAAATGTATAATGTTGTTTACATTCCTGACTGACTGGCGTTTGTTGGGCGCCACTGGCATCGAAGGTTTGTGAGTGGTGGGCGGAGCAGGAGTGGCCCGGAATTGTTTGCTCATGAAATCGTTCAAAGTTTTCTTCCTACCGGGCAAAGGAGAAATGCCGACAGTCACTTTCTTCGGTTCGAAAAGAGTAGCGCTGTTCCATTTGGGCTTAGAACTCTCAACGCAGTTGACAATCGGTTTCCTCACTGGAATTTTCGACCTCACGTTTGTTGTTTTCGAAGGCTTGCAAGTCTGTTGGTTGAGGCAAGCGGAAACAGAAGACGAATCGTGATGAGTACCCGGTTTGGGCTTGAAGCGTTTACTCGCAAGAGGTGCACCGTGATCGAAAAGCAGCTCAGATCCGGAAGAGTTATGAATGCGGACCTGTCGAGAAGCTTTTAAAGTCATCGGGGTCTGATCCGGTTTTGATATATTCACCCTACCACTGTTAACACGGCTGCAAACGTCTGGAAATGATTTCTTCGATCCCGGGAGAGGCTTTAGAGCTGGAAACGAGGAGTTGCAGGGCATTTTGACTTTTTGGCTAGTTTCTGAATACGGAAGATTGTTCAGATAAGCTCAGAATACTCGGTTACTTTTTCCGTGAACCATGACCCCCTTATATCAACTCGGTCGAGTGTTGAGCCGATTGCAACTGCCGTTTCGCATGTTTGATTTTATCCTGCAAAAATAATATAAGTGTTATTGCATCAGATTTTCCTCGATCGTTTGCCTTATTATATTACGCAATTTGTTCAATTTAAAAAAATTTAAGTTTTCTAGAATTAAATTTGCATAATTGCAAAAAACGAACCCTTACACATATTCGCCACACCCACTCAAGGGCCTCAAGGAAATTAGTGTCATGCACTTTCCGACAGAGTTCGTCGTAGGAGCAGCTTAGTGCTACAAGAGTTGATTTTCAACTAACACATTGCGATTATGTGCGGTTAAAAATTGAAGCTGATAATAAATCAGAACGAGTAAGGAGGAAAAAATGTAATTGTGGTTACGTGTTGCTTTGTTCTTATTGACGTGATTGGGCGACAAACCCATTTCCTGCTATACACACTATGTGTTCAAATCTTAATGAAATCAGGTAAGATGCATTTCATTTTTAAAAAATGATTATCAAAAGTGGCAAATAATTAAGCTTGATAAAATCTTTGATTTTTAATCCTCTTTTAACTCTTGTTCAAGATAAAATCTATGGTCACTGTAAATACATACAATCAAGTAAAATACGACTAGTCAGCGCTTTGTATATACGTCGAGCGTCATTAGCCTTAGAGTTCCCTTTGTTGGATTTGTCTCTTTTTTCAAATGTACAGTTGAACGCGAGTCGGAATACCCACAAGATCGCGCATATAATCATGTTGACATGATGAAAAGACAAATTGAATTCGAAGTTGAAGAAAAGAATAATGACGTGACGTCCGCCAATTGGACTTCTGTGATCACTGGAACGTACGGGAAAAAGAATGAAACCTTTCAGCTCAGTCGTTATCTAACCTTTCTTACTTTGAAGTTTCATTCAAATAAAACGAAATCTTACCTTGGAAAGGTTACATTCACGAGATGAATAGGAAGCAACAAATTATCCAGATATTTGTATGGCGGCTACGCTGACGCATTTGGAGTTAAACTTTTTCTATTCTTAGTGTTTTCTATAAGATGTGTGTACAAGCTGTCGTGATCACAGATAAGTTAATTTACAATACTATGTCCGATATTGATTTTAATGGGTATAATCCAAACAAAAGTTTTCTAAAAATCATTGCTACTGAATACAGTGTACAGTACTATGTACTGCCTCCTGAGAGGGTTGAACTCTCGACCTCTGGTTTTCTTCACACATTTACGAGACCAGCGCTCTACCACTGAGCTAAGAAGGCTGTTTCGATCAGCCAATTAAACATTTCTGAACAAAAAAAGTAAAGAAGAAAAAAGAAAAAAAATTAGTTATTAAATACTCAGATTTTTATATTTTCACTTGGCGCATGGATTCGCAACTGCGCTCGAGTCAAAAAGTATATTCCATTGAATCGTGAAGGTCAACTTCTGGGTAGGCCTTGGATAGACGTACCAAAGATTTACGAAGAATTCTATACCTTCTTGTCTTGCTCTCATCTTTGCCAAGAGGTCCTCAGTTTTTGGATCCAAGCGCTTGACAGAAGAAGTCTTAGTTTTGCTTAGTATTTCGACCGTTTCCTGACGTTGATCTCCATGAAAACGGATTCATCACAAAAGATACAAGAGTAAACCATGGGTCTCACAATTGAAGAAACGCATGGCAGTATTCACCGCGTCACTTGGCGCATCAACTGTGAAAACAAAACCAGTGGACAAATCAATAAGACCATCCCGTTCGCTCGTTTCTTCGCACACTTTGATATCTCGTGCACTTACAATGAAATCAATCCGGTGGAACACATCTTCAACGCCGAGTTCCGTTTAAAGCAGTTGGAGAGCAGCACCAACAATGAGTCGTCAACTTCCAGCGAAGATAGAGAGACTCTTCCGGATTACTATCGTGAACCGTGCGCTGTTTGGATAACAGATACAAACGATCAGAAACAAATGTTCAAAAGACAGTCTGACGGGTGGGAAATTAAAACCAACATCAAAGTTTACACCGATTCAATTTGGGCCAGCATTTTCATCCAGTTTAACACTTTCAGTGAAATAAGCGTGTTGCTGCAACATCTCACCGACATTTACGTGAATCAGTCCAACTGTGATATCCAATTTTGTTTTCAAGACGACCGGAAAATCGGTGGGCACGTTTCCGTCTTGGCCGCCAGAAGTCCCGTGTTCGCCGCAATGTTCAATCACGACATGAAAGAAAAGCAGACGGGCGAAGTTGTCATCGAAGACATTGAGTTTGAGATTTTCCAAGAGCTGCTTCACTACATCTACTCCGGCCGGATGAAAACTGTTCTGACGGAAGCAACTGCTCGATCGCTGTGCGTGGCCGCCGATAAATACGACGTCCCGGGACTGAAGGAGGAGTGCACCCGCGCTCTGCTCTTTGATTTGAAAAGAGGAAAAGCATTTGATTTGTTGGTTTGGGCCGACCTGCATTCGGTGGAGAAAGTTAAAAAAGAAATTCTGACTTACGTGGCTAAGCACTTCAAAACCATTTGTCAAACGGACGACTGGGAAGCGTTCATTCTGAACTATCCGCATCTTTGTTTACTCGTGACTCGAAATTTGATGTAATGAATTCAATTAAAGTTAATAGAAAAGCTAGGGAACGATACTTTTTTTTTAACCTTCATTGCTATATTTTATACAAGAATCCGAGTGAGGACAATTACGTTGATTTCAATGCACTGATCAATGTGATTTCAATCCGTACGTCCTCTAAAGTAAACTTAATTTTAAAGAGAAATATTTGTTGAGACTTCTCATGAACGATGACTACACTTAGACTTAGTTATGTCTTTGATCTTTTTTTTAAGTGAATTAAATTTCAGCCGAAAATTGTTTGCATTTTATCACGCATTGCATTGTTATTTAGAAGCGCAGAATAAGGTCTGATATACACAAAATTAACGCACACGTAATCGGATGAAGACAATAATATTTCAAAATAGCTCCCTCTACTGATCAGACGAAATACCCAGTAACTAAATTATCCAGACATGCAGTCCTAACGATGGCGGTTTTCCGAATTTAAAATTACTACGTTAATCGTAAACTACGTAAAATAAATTGAATATTGTCGGTTTTAATGAGTTAAAGCTGATTCAGTTAAACTAACCAGAAAATGAGTAAAAACTCCAACGTTAATCGACAAAAATATCCTGGGAAACCACTTGCAGGAGGCTCCAGGATCGTCCTTGTCTACATAAGATCTCGGTTAGTCATGAAGTTTCACAGATTAGTTTACACGGATTCCTGAAATTCCACAAACGATAAATCAAATAAAGCAATGTCTACTAAAGAAGAAACCAGTCCCAGCGACGTTCGGAAGTACGATGACGGTATTTGTGCTATTTGTCTGAGTTCGCATGTCAACAAAGCGACCCCGGACTGCGGCCATGTCTTTTGTTTCCGATGCTTGATTGACTGGTGCCAGGTAAAGCTGGAATGTCCAACTTGTAAGCAACCGTTCCAGAACTTTCGTCACGACATCCAGATTCGACCGACTTGCGAGCAGATCTACACCCCCGATCCTCCTCTCGTTCCTGCCGACCAACAGCCAACGCCAGAGGTAATCAACATAACTTTCCTGGACGGAGGGGAGCATCAAACGTGGGTTGTTCGAACTCCCAATAGGATCATTGTGCTACTGATGCCACCGTTAACCCACGAAAGATTGCATCACGATACCAACTTCCGAACATGGTTCTTTAATTACCTGAATAACCAACTGAACATCAACATTCTGGGCATGGTCTGGCCTTAATTGAGACACGTAGCTTATAGACAGGGCATGTCAGTTCAAAAGTGTTAAATTTATCATTCGATGAGAATTTGAAATACAAAATTGTCTTAATCTTCTAATAATAATGTTTTCATTTTCATGAATTACCACAAAATTATTAACCAAATCTCAAATCTGCATGGTAAAAGACTAAAAATGCAGTCTTTTGCTATGTGCCTAGGTCTACTCCATTTCATTATTACTTTTTCACATTATTCTTGCTACTTCCTACACTCATACTTTAACTAATATTCTTACTTTCCTTTTACTTCATTTTTTATACAAACAATTTGCAGGTTTATTCGTCAAAGACGACTTCTCGGGTAGATAGATAATAAGGTTATATCTCAACCTATTAGTCTCCCATCGTCCCCTCTGGCTGTACCAAAATTCCAAAGAATCCATAAGTCCCTATAGGTTTTGGACTCTTATAATTGCTCTCTTCCAGAACTAGACCTCAGTTGTCCAATCGTCGTGTTTGGTGAAAGTAGTTGCTTTTGCTACGTACGGTCAAAATTAATTAATTTTAGCGATGGCAAATTTTTCTAGAATTATTGGCTTTCAACCAAGAAAGTCAATGCTGATCTCAACTGAAGTGACGGAGAGTGGTCTTCATTGTGTTACGTTGGTTAGGAAACTTGATAAAGCCAAGGAAAAAGACAATGAGAATTTTCAGTTGAATCATTTCCCCACGCACATTTCTAACTTTGGTGTCTCCTACACTTACAGAGAAGTTAAATCAGGAGATGAAAAATATTATTTAAAGATTGGTTTGACGCAGAGTGCTAGTAAAAATTCGATTCCCGATTATTACCGTGAACCGTGCGCTGTTTGGATTCATTACGAAGAAGGAAAGAAACTTTGGTTTAAAAAAATCCCTCATGATCGTTGGCAAATAAAAATCGCTGCCCCCATCAATAGTTGGGTTAGCATTAAGATTTACATCAAGTTTAATGCTTTCCGTGAAATTAACGTGTTGCTCAAACAATTGACGGACATTTACGCAAATCAATCCAACTGCGACATTCAATTTCTGTTTCAAGATGGCCAGAAAATCGGAGGCCACATTTCCATTTTGGCCGCCAGAAGTCCCGTATTCGCAGCAATGTTCAACAACCAACCAACCAAAACGGACCCAGTGTTGATCAATGACACTCAGCTGGATATTTTCAAAGAGCTACTCCACTTTATCTACTCCGGTCGGACTAGAGTCCCATTGACTCAAGATACTGCTTGTTCGCTTTTTACTGCTGCCGAAAAATATGACGTCACAGGACTGAAGGAGGAGTGCACCCGCTTTCTGCTCATTCAAATACTGGTGAGTAATGCAGTTAATTGGTTGGACTGGGCGGTCCGTCATTTGATGGAGAAAGCAAAAGATATACGGTACCATATTCGTTGTAAACTTTGCAATCATTTTTCCATCGTATGAATGGGAGGAGTTTGTCAATAACTATCCCAGTCTTTGTTTGTCGCTAACTCTCAAATAAATTCACTACAATGAAATACAAATGACTGCTAGTAAAGATATTCGAGTACCTGATTTCGAAACAAGACTGAAAATCTTGAATTTGTTTTCTAGCTCAGAGTTTTCAATTATATTTAGCGTCTAGATACAACCGTTTAACTAAAGTTTTTTTTCGTATTCTATATAGTTAACTCGTTCACAGAATTGGAAAAGAACGACGGATCGACCTGTTTAAAGTGGACGACGGAAATTACCGAAATAAAAAATAAATTATTATACTCTTCAACTGAATTCGTCAAGAAAAACGAAGATTTCTATTGTCTTTGGCATTGCAATTTTTGACAGATAACCAAAGATGATAATAAAAGTGACAAGTTTTTTTGAAAAGCTAGTGCAGGCAATCACGTAAGCATCTTGTCCGTCAGAAATTCTGCATTCTTAGCAATGTTCAATCACAACATGCAATAAACACAAACGACCCCAGTTTTCTCATCAAAGTCGGTTGGATATTTTCTAAGAGCTGTTCCACTACACATCTATTCTGGTCGGATTTCAACGACTAAAGAAATTGCATATCTTTTATTTAATTTCGGTGGATAAATCTGACATTACTGAGCTAAGGGAGCGAGGGCATCCGCTTTCTGCACAAGTGTTCATTGGGGGAATTCGATAAAGAAAGTCAAGGAAGCGGCTATAAATTACGTGGCGGTAAAATTCAAAATCCATTTTCAAACGGACGAATGTAATGAGGTTACTAACACATGGACTAAGAATAATCCCGATTTGTGTTGTCAATAACTAGGCGGTTGATCCAATAAAACCTCTAAAACGCAAGGAAATAATTTAAGGATCATCTTTAATTCTGAATACGCAACGCTGACTGTCGATGTCCAAGTCAAAGATGGTACCGTAAGAAAAAATATAGTTCTAGTGAATCCATCAAGGTCGACTTATAGGAAGGCCCTGATCATGGATAAGGTCATTTTGGGCTTTACCACGAATCTCAAAATTCTGTCGTCTTGGTGTCGTCCTTGCTGAATGTCCTTACCGAATGTGAATGGCAATCCTCAGTAGTCGTAAAATCACCGTGTCTTGTACAAATTGTTTTGTGCAGGCTCAGCAAATAAATTAATTTTAAAAGTGATTGCTATTCTGTCGAGAACATTTTGCCTTTATTATTCTAAATTTCTCTGCCGACTGGTTTAACAGCAAATAATCAATGCCGATCACAACTAAAGTCATGGGTAGCGGTGAGCACTGTGTGACGTGGGTTTCTAAATTCGAGCGAGCCAAGAAAAAAGCAAACGAGATATTTCAGCTGGATCATTTCCCCGAGTACATTTCTTACTTTAGTCTCGTTTACGATTTCGAAGACATCAAATCCGGAGAGGAAAAATATCAAGCCGAGTTTGTTTTGACGCAAAGCGCTTACGATTCTAGTAGGGAACGTTCTGCTATTTCGGATTATTACTACGAGCCGTGCGCAGTTTGGATGAATAACACAGAAGGAAAAAAACTGATGTTTCAAAAATTTCCTCGTCCTAAAGGATGGAAAATAACTACCGCCTTTCGACGGAGAAGCTTTACTGTGAATATCTACATAAAATTTAATTCTTTCCGTGAAATCAACGTGTTGCTCAAACAATTGACGGACATTTACGCAAATCAGTCCAACTGCGACATCCAATTTATGTTTCAAGATGGCCAGAAAATCGGAGGCCACATTTCCATTTTGGCAGCCAGAAGTCCCGTATTCGCAGCAATGTTCAACAACCAACCAACCAAAACGGACCCAGTGTTCATCAATGACACTCAGCTGGATATTTTCAGCGAGCTGCTCCATTTTATCTACTCCAGTCGGACTAGAGTACCATTGACTGAAGCTAATGTTTGGTCACTTTTTACGGCTGCGGAAAAATATGACATCGCAGGATTGAAGGAGGAGTGCACCCGCTTTCTGCTCATTCAAATACGGGCGAGTAATGCAATCGATTGGTTAATTCTGGCAGACTTTCACTCGATACAGAGTGTCAAAGAAGCTGCTGTGAAAATCATAACTGCCAACTTTAAAACCATTTTCCCGACGCACGAATGGGAGGAGTTCGCCAAGACCTATCCTGATCTGTGTTTGCCAATTACATTGACGACGATTGAACAAATAAATTCATAATTTCTCAAAATAACTATGACTGGAGCACTTTCTTTGTGAAATCTTTTATCTAAGAATGATTTAGACCAGATAATGAGATAAGAGCGAGAATTTTGTATCTATTGTGATAGCGGCCGTTTTATCTTATTCGACCTGGTACCAGTTGGATTTTCAGTAAGTCGGTCATTGCCTAGATTTAGGACTTGAGTTGTTTTTTTGTGTTTCTATTAACAATGTCAATCAAAATAATGGAAAAGAACGGTGGGTTAACTTGCGTAAAATGGACGACGGAAACTCCCGAGAACACAATAAGGAGTGAGATAAAAAAAAAAGGACTTTCAACTGAATCATAATCGATACCTGAATTATTTGTCAATAACTAGGCGGTTAATCAAATAAAACCTCTAAAACGCAAGAAAATAAGTAAGGATAATCCGAAAACGCAACGCTGACTGTCGACGAGAAAAACTGTCCAAGTGCAAAGGTGGTACCGTATACCTACTGTATGTACAAAGAATAATGTTCTAAAATCTAATTATTCTAGTGAATCCATCAAGGTCGACTTCTGGGTAGGCCCTGGATAAGGTCATTTTTGGGCTTTACCACGAATCTCAAAACTCTGTCGTCTTGGGGTCGTCCTTGCTGAATGTCCTTACCGAATGGCGAATCCTCAGTAGTTGTAAAATCACCGTGTTTTGTACAAGTTGTTTTGTGCAGGCTCAGTAAAATAAATTCATTTAAAAAGTGATTGCTATTCTGTCGAGAACATTTTGCCTTTCCGTCTGTTGCAGATAAGTGTTTAACCGCAAATAATCAATGACGATCACAACTAAAGTCATGGGTAGCGGTGAGCATTGCGTGACGTGGGATGCTACATTAGAGAGAGCCAAGAAAGCAAACGAGATCTTTCAGCTGGATCATTTCCCCGAGTACATTTCTTACTTTAGTCTCGTCTACGATTTCAAAGTCATCAAATTCGAAGAGAAAAAATATCGAGTCGAGTTTGTTTTCACGCAAAGCGCTTACGATTCTACTACCGGTAGGAAAAGTTGTGCTATTTCGGATTATTACTACGAGCCGTGCGCAGTTTGGATGAATAACAAAGAAGGAAAAAAACTGATGTTTCAAAAATTTCCTCGTCCTAAAGGATGGAAAATAACTACCGCCTTTCGACAGATTAGCTTTACTGTGAATATCTACATCAAGTTTAATTCTTTTCGTGAAATCAACGTGTTGCTCAAACAATTGACGGACATTTACGCAAATCAGTCCAACTGCGACATCCAATTTCTTTTTCAAGATGGCCAGAAAATCGGAGGCCACATTTCCATTAAGGCTGCCAGAAGTCCCGTATTCGCAGCAATGTTCAACAACCAACCAACCAAAACGGACCCAGTGTTCATCAATGACACTCAGCCGGATATTTTCAAAGAGGTGCTCCACTTTATCTACTCCGGTCGGACTAGAGCACCATTGACTGAAGCTAATGTTTGGTCACTTTTTACGGCTGCGGAAAAATATGACGTCGCAGGATTGAAGGAGGAGTGCACCCGCTTTCTGCTAGTTCAAATTCGGGCGAGCAATGCGATCGATTGGTTAATTCTGGCAGACTTTCACTCGATACAGAGTGTCAAAGAAGCTGCTGTGAAAATCATAACTGCCAACTTTCAAACCATTTTCCCGACGCACGAATGGGCGGAGTTCACAAAGAGCTATCCTGATCTGTGTTTGCCAATTACCTTGACGACGATTGGACAAATAAATTCTTAATTTAACATAATAACTATGACTGGAGCACTTTCTTTGTGAAACTTTTTATCTAAACATGATTCAGACAAGATAAGAGCGAAAATTTTGTATCGATTGTGATAGTAGTCATTTTTATCTTATTAACATTAACCTGGTAACTTTGGATTTTCAGCAATTCGTTTTTTGCCTAGATTCAGAACAAGAGTTTTATTTTGTGTTTCTAAAAACGATGTCAATCAAAATAGTGGAAAAGAACGGTGGGTTAAGTTGTGTAAAATGGACGACGGAAATTCTCGACTTCACAAGAAATGAGAGAAAAACAGAGGACTTTCAACTGAATCGTTATCGATACCTGAACTGTATTTCCCACTTTAACATTTCATTGACATGCAGTGCCAATAATAGTCATAATTTGCATTTAAAGCAGTTAGAGGACTCTAACAACGGCTCGAGCTCACGCAAAGAAAAAGAAACTGATGTTAAGAATTTCCGTCAGCCTTGCACTGTTTGGATGACGTGTGGGGAGAACAAAAAGGCTACTAAAATTTTTTTTAAGAAACCGTCTGCAGAGTCTGCCTGGATTTCGGATGCGTTCTCTGTCACACCACCGAAGATACAACTAACCTTCCAAATTTGGATAAAGTTTAATACTTTCGGTCTCGGTGAGATGAACGTACTAGTTAATCAACTGACGGATATGTTTCTTGAGCAAACAAACTGCGACGGCCAGTTCCATCCGGTTCCATCTACCAAGAGACCAGAAAATCGGTGGTCACATTTTCATTTTGTCAGCTAGAAGTGACGTATTCGCTACCATGTTCAAGATCGACACGAGAGAGGCAAAGACGGGCATAGTCGATATCAAAGACATCCAGCCAGAGATATTCAAAGACCTACTGCATTTTATCTACTCGGGTCGTACCAAGGAATCGTTAACAGAAGAAACCGCTCAGCCGCTAATCATTGCGGCAGAAAAATATGACACCAAAAGCCTAAAGAATGAGGGCGTCCGTTATCTCCTCACACAAATACGAGCGGATAATGCAATCGACTTGTTGATTTTGGGACACCTACATTCGGCAGAAAAACTCAAGAACGCGGCTCTGGATTTCGTGGTTGAAAACTGTAAAACAATTTTTGAAACTGACGAGTGGCAAGAGCTAACCGAAAAATATCCTGAGCTTTGTTTATTGACAACTCGTCGCATGGTTGAATCATGGTTCACCAATGAAGAAGAGTCTCTTTTAGATCAGGTTGTAAAAAAAATGTCACATTGAACAGCATTGAAGCTATACAATAGTAAAAGATCATTTTCAATTTTTAGATAATCGAAGATCTCAAAGGAACCAAACAACTCATGCCAGTGGGAAGCACAAATGATAAATGCACAAATAATTGACATATTATTATCTCTCCAGCAATCAAACTATGATATTCAATTCTATTCGGAAAACGTACAGCACATCGTGAGATCCATTCAGGTAGGAGTGCCGTATTCGCTGGAAAGACTACATGAAAATGGGGAAAAAAAGAGTATCATCAAGGGACTGAGATCCAGCCGGCAGTGAATCAAGTATTTCTACCATACTCTTTCACCTTTATTCGGGCTGGAATCGAGAGGCCATGAAGTAAAATGAATGTTCGATTACATTTTTTTTTAAGCGTCCGCATTGCTTGGATTTGAATCGAGTTCCTGTTATAGCGTGTTATAGTTTGCTCTTTACTTTATTTTAGAAATCTACTACCGGTAACTAACGTATGTAAGTATGTAACCTTGTAAGTAACCTATGTAAGTAACTAATTCTTATTTTCACGACAACAAGCACTCTCCCCTCAGGTCATCGATTGGTCCATTTTAAAAATGGCATCAGCATTCTGTTCAATAACATCACTCGGTTCTCTGCCGCGTAGTGTGCCAAATATTATTTCAGTTGAACAACAAAAAGAGTTTCTCGCTTGTGTGACGTACAAGATAAGTATTCAAAAATACAACGCTGACAAGTTCCAGTTGGATCGCACTTACGCCAACACGTACACTTCTTACTTTGTACTTTCAAGCGAAGTTGTATCTATAACAGATGATGGTGAAAATCCTCAAAATTATACCATCGAGGTGAGTCTGAGGGAATTAACCGGGCCCGATGATGGACTCGGTTCAAGCGGAAAAGAAGACACTGTTCCAGATTATTGTCGTCGCCCATGTGATGTTTGGATGACGTTAATCAATGAACGAGAAAAGTTATTTTTTCATAACCAAACCTCCTCGAATGAGTGGAAATCGCCCAAAATTATTCTTCCGTTATTGCAACCAAGTGCAACCATCGGTACGTGTCTGATTTCGATTAAGTTCAACAGTTTCCGTCAAGGCGAGGCGAAGGTGGTTAAAAGTCTGCTCGGGCTACTTCTCCATCAAACGCAATGCGATGTCAAATTCTGTTTTGAAGATGGTCGGCACGTCGGTGGACACATTCCCATATTGGCAAACAGAAGTCCCGTATTCGCTGCCATGTTTAGTCACGACATGCAAGAGAAAAAGACGGGCCAAGTCGTCATCAAAGACATTCAGCCAGAGATTTTCAAAGAGATGCTGCATTACCTCTACGCGGGACGGACCAGAATTTCAATCGTTGAATGCACGGCTCAGCCGTTATTCTTGGCGGCCGAAAAGTACGACATCAAAGAGTTAAAGGACGAGTGCATACAATTCCTCATCTTGCACATACAAAGCGGAAACGTCATCGAACTGATCGTCTGGGCGGATCTGTACAGGGTTGAGGAAATCAAAGAAGCCGCTTTTAAATTTGTGGGGGAGAACTACAAAACCATTTTTCCAACGACGGAATGGGAGAATCTAATGAAACTTTATCCTGATCTCTGTTTATTAGTAACCCGACGCATGATTCAATAAAGTTAAATATTTGACAGTGACAACGTGTGAATCCCTGAAGTGCCAAAGCTCAAAGTTAATTAGAGTTAGGTGTTACAGTGGACAAGGCGAAAATAAAAACAGCAAAAAGAAATCACTTTGGACCATTTTTATCCGTTCACTCTCCCGAGTTAAAGATTTCATCAAAGTTGCCTAAAGAAAAGTTGTTGGCTAAAGAAAAAAACAAACAACTTAAAACGTCAGTTTGTTTTTCTTAGTAAATTAGTTGTAATGTCGTACATAAAACGTCAGTCGAAAAAGAAATCCAGAACGAGGCTTCCGCTTAAAACTGGATACTTTAATTTCGGCAGACGTTAGGTAAACGACTTGGTAGTACGTATACAGTTTATACACATTGAGGTCTGCAGCAAGGTTCGACAAGTTTGTCGACACCTTGAATCCAGTCGACAATGGTGTTCACTATTGGAGTAGAAAACGACAATTTGAAGTTCGTCAAGTGGACAATTCCATTAAAAAAGAAAATCAAAAGTGCTAAAAAATTCTATTTTACTGAATTAAATAGGCAAAACGGTGAAAGGGATGAAAAACAATTTCAGCTGACTCGTTTCACCAATTACACTTCTCACTACAATCTCTCATGGTCGCACGGCCATGTTGAATTTAATCAAGATTTCAAAGGAAAACTTGAACTCGACATCAAGATTTGTTTGCAAGAAGTCAAAAGCAGTATCGACAACTCGACATCGACCGAAACTATTCCGGATTACCACCATTCACCGTGCGAAGTTTGGGTATCCGCCAACAGTGAGAAATATTTTCTGAAAAAGTCGAGTGATTCCGATTATTGGAAATCGGAATTCTTCCGTTTAGATATTCAGGACTCAATGAATTCTTCATCAATCTTCTTAGAAATTTGGATCAAATTTAACCCCTTCGACGTCAGAGAGATGAGCGCGCATCAAAACTTGGCAGACTATTTGTTTGTCGAGCAAACCAACTGTGACGTCAAATTTTGTTTTGACGACGGCCGTCAAATTGGCGGTCACAAGAGAATCCTGTCAGCCAGGAGTCCCGTATTCGCAGCCATGTTCAAATACGACATGCAAGAAGCCAAAACGGGAAAAGTTTCCATCAAAGACTTTGACCTAGAGACTTTCAGAGAACTTTTACACTTCATTTACTTGGGACGGACGAGTGAACCTCTGGACGCAAGTAAAGCTCAGCCACTGTTTCTGGCGGCAGACAAGTACGACATTTTGGACTTGAGGGAGGATTGTTCCCGAAAATTGCTCTCATCCATCCAATTGTGTAACGCAATTGAATTGATGATCTGGGCGCACAACAACTCAGTCGATCACGTCAAAGAAGCGGCTCTTGAAATTATGGTTCGAAACGGCAAAGAGATTTGCTTGCAGCAAGACTGGGAAATGTTAACCATACTTCATCCTGAACTCTGCCCGCTGGCAACTCGACGCAATGACGCATGATGGAAATAGCGCAGTTTCCAGCAGTTAAAAGAAAGGCGAGTAATTAATTCCTTGCAATACTACAGTTTAATGAATTTATGTTCCGAATTTATAGTAATCAGAGACGAAAAATAAACTGTTTGTCCTATACGCTTTCCAGATCATCATTAGCTAATAAAAAGAAAACATAATTAATAAGACTAGTTAAAAGAAAACTGAACTGTCAAAAAACACAATGTACACAGGACCAATTGACCTTAATAGATAAAAAAAAAAATCAGACCGATTGCAGGTAGACGTAGGCAAAAGGTAGATGAAGGAAACGAATAAATTAGTTTCTTATCCATTAAAAAACAAAATTGGTTTCTTATCCGTAAAAAAAAAAAAAAATTTGTTTTTAAGATAAAAGTTAGGATAAGGAATATGAACGGCCAAGACAGGAGCAATGAATAAGTTTCAATCGCAATTGCCATTTGGGTCTTGCTGTGGTACCATTGAACCTCAATTCAAAATTTGTTGGCGATACATTTTAGACAAACAAACAAAAAGTAGATCTATTAAAGTGTCGATTGCAATTGTTAATGCTAAAAATACGATGCCAATCACATTTGGTAAAGAAAACAACGAAAATTTGAAGTGCGTCAAATGGGAAACGGAACTGACGAACAGTGTGGACCAGCCTCCAGCTCCAAAAAATGAGAAATTCCAGCTGATCCGTTCCTTGTCGTCGGTTTTTCATTTTAATGTGTTATGCAGGTACGAGCAAATCATCAACGCGAATGAAGCTCAGACAGACGTCTTCAGAAAAGGTTATTTCGTTCAACGAAAATACGAGATTGAGCTATGTTTGCTGCAAGTCGATAATATCAATAACAGCGATCCGACCAGAAGTGATGCTAAAACTATTCCAGATTATTACCGCCAACCCTGCGCTGTCTACGTGGCCGTCAGCGAAAATGGAAAATATGACTTGAAGAAGCTAACTGATTCGTCAAATGTTTGGAAGTCTGCAAAATTTACAATCAACCTTAGAACTGACCAGTCTAACCCGATGTTTACCTTTGAGCTTTGGATCACCTTTAACACTCTTGGATTCAACGAGATAAAAGCCTTGAAGGTGTTGACGGATTACTTTTTTTTCCAGCAAGCCAACTGCGACGTTCAGTTCTGTTTCCAAAATGACCAGCACATTGCCGGCCACATGAACATCCTATCAGCCAGGAGTCCTGTATTCGCCGCAATGTTTAGCCACGAAATGAAAGAGGCAAGAACGGGACAAGTTGCCATTCAAGATATTCGGCCAGAGATTTTCAAAGAACTTTTCCATTTTATTTACTTGGGTCGCACATGTGAACCCCTGAATAATGAAAATGCTCGACCCCTATTCGTGGCAGCCGACAAGTACGATATCGTCGACTTGAAACACGAGTGTGTCCGTTTTCTACTCACGCAGATTCAAATAAACAACGCAATAGATCACATGGTTTGGGCGGACCACCACTCGGTTAAAGATATCAAAGAAACGGCTCTGGAACTCGTCGTTGCCAATGGAAAAGCAATTTGCCAAACAGTTGAATGGGAGCAACTAACAAAGAACTATCCGGAACTTTGCTTACTTGCTGTTCGGCGCATGATGCTTTAGTCCAGCTTGAGCTAAATCTCAGCTTCTACAAAATAATCATATTAAAATAAAATTCAAGCTTTCTCAAATGTTACTCCGAGTAGAACCATACAAATGTAGCACGAGATTTTAAATAAAAGCAAATAAAAAAAAAACATCAAAATTTTGAAGATGAATTTGTTTGTTTGTTGAGTAAACCAACTGCGACATAAAATTTTTTTTTTATTGTGGCCGTCAGATCGGCGGTCACAAGAAAATGAAATCACCATGTTAGTTGAAAATCAACTCTTGCAGCACTAAGCTGCTCCAACGACGAACCCTGGCGGAAAGTGTATGACACTAATTTCCTTGAGTGGGTGTAGCGAATATGTGTAAGGGTTCGTTTAAGTTTTGTAATTATGCAAATGTTATTCTAAAAAACTCAAATTGTCTTATATTGAATAAAACGTGTAAAATAATAAAGCAAACGATCAAGGAAAATGTGATGCAATAACGCTTATAATATTTTTGCAGGATAAAATCAAACATGCGAAACGCCAGTTGCAATCGGCTCAACACTCGACCGAGTTGATATAAGGGGGTCATGATTCACGGAAAAAGTAACCAAGTTTTCTGAGCTTATCTGAACAATCTACCGTATATTCAGAAACTAGCTAAGAAGTCAACATGCCTTGCAACTCCTCGTTTCCAGCTCTAAAGCCTCTCCCGGGATCGAAGAAATCATTTCCAGACGTTTGCAGCCGTGTTAACAGTGGTATGACGAAACCGGATCTGACCCCAATGACTTTCAAAGCTTCTCGACAGGTCCGCATTCATAACTCTTCCGGATCTGAGCTGCTTTTCGATCACGGTGCACCTCTTGCGAGTAAACGCTTCAAGCCCAAACCGGGTACTCATCACGATTCGTCTGCTGTTTCCGCTTGCCTCAACCAACAGACTTGCAAGCCTTCGAAAACAACAAACGTGAGGTCGAAAATTCCAGTGAGGAAACCGATTGTCAACTGCGTTGAGAGTTCTAAGCCCAAATGGAACAGCGCTACTCTTTTCGAACCGAAGAAAGTGACTGTCGGTATTTCTCCTTTGCCCGGTAGGAAGAAAACTTTGAACGATTTCATGAGCAAACAATTCCGGGCCACTCCTGCTCCGCCCACCACTCACAAACCTTCGATGCCAGTGGCGCCCAACAAACGCCAGTCAGTCAGGAATATAAACAACATTATACATTTGGATCCGGCTGAAGAGGCTGAGTTGGAGGAGTTTGAGTTGACTGAAAGGGCAATCCTTCAACAAGTGGATGCCCAGAAAGAGATGACCCCCTCTCGTTCCCTGAAGAAAATTGGACCCGGAAAAGAAGATGTTGTCTGCAAGGAAAGATCTCTGGTGGGACGTTTGGAAGATATCATTTTGAGGGAAGTTTCCAGGAGAAAGACGGCACTTTAAAGGTGCGAAAATGTGGATCAATCAAAATTTCTTTGTCTGATGTTGCTTGAAATGTAAGTGACTTATTTCTGTCGTCGATTCATTACACGAGATTTCAAATAATTCAATTGTGTTAAATTGTGTTCATTTTTAAATTCTGTTGGAAAAGAGTAGATTGGTGTGTACTATATGCTCAACAGATAGTCTCCTGGCAATTAAACAGCGCGTGCCATTTGGAAGTACGAGCTCTCTCTGGAATTTGAAACGGACAACAGAGGCCTTCCAACTGACTACGCCCAGTATGATTTTCTTGTTTTCGAGATGTCACGCACTTGGAAAATTGTGAGACGCAGCTCGGCAGGTTTAGCGACGTCATGAAAAAAAAAAAATTAATTTCACGGTAACTGGGCATTTTTTGAGTTTCCGCAGAAACGAAAATCTATTTTTTTTTCTTTTTTTTTTGCTAGTTCGAAGAACTTCCGTGAGACCGATTTCTTTCTAGATATTCGGCTAACGATATTTAATTGAATCAGCTTTGGTTTGAGTTCAGAAACTTGGGTTTCGGCGCGATACACACGTTGTACTACGCACAAAAAACGCTACAGAAATTTAGTGAAATTCAATTCCAAGTTAAAAAAATTGCCGCATTTAATACCCGGGAAAAAGTACGGCTCAACTAATCGTTATCGCAATGTCTGATGATGAGCACAACACTGAATACTTGAGCTAGGCTTCCTTCTTATTTGACATCTGCGTGCAAGATTGTAACCCCAATAACTCCGTGACCGAAAATTATCCAAACGGACTGCCCTGATCTCTGCTCTTAAACAAAATTATTTTGGACAATTTGCATCGTCCTGGAGGTGCATTGTTTAACCACAAATCAACAAAATTAGTTTTCAAATTATCGACAATAATCTGAATACACTGGGAAAATTAGAGATAGATTGACCAAAGCCACAAACAACGCAATAGTTATACTTAAGTTATTGTAGTTATATAACGAACGAAACGCAAGCCAGTGATAACCTCGGCCAAACCGAAAACCATTCAAGCATCAAGAACGAACGTGCCGTGAAGCACGCGCCGTTTTCAAATATACATATCCGAGGATTTCCAAAGTCCACTTTGTGTTGCAGTTCAGTGGGATCGACACATATGGTCGATTACGTGACTGCTTCACTAAAGGATTCACATGTAGGTACAATCTGAAGTGCATACATTAAAAGTGAACTTTGGTCATAATCAAAGTTTTGACTTAATAAAAAAAAATTCCGACTTTCAATTAAGTGATATTGAAAATCAGTCTCAAAAGAGTTGAACGACAATCCGGGTCGCCCATTTCCCGCTGGCGATAATGCCAATCTCAACCGAAGAAAGGAACGGCATCGTCTGTGTCAAATGGACCACTCAGATTGAAGAAGGATTTCCTTTCAGCGGAAGTAGTAGCGAAAGTTTCCAGCTCAATCGCTTCCTCAAGTACGTCTATGACTTGAACCTTTCGTGTGCCTACAACGAAATCATGTGCCTAGGGAGAAACCGAAAGTTTTGCATGGAACTCTGTCTAAAGCAAATCGGCGGCCCTAAGGACGATTCCAGTTCCACGGACGACGGCAGAGAAGCCGTTCCCGATTATTATCTCCAACCCAGTGCAGTTTGTTGCGTTTGCGTCGTCAACGGCCAACTGGAGAAAATCCCATTGAAAAATTCGCCGAGTTCAAACGAGTGGAAATCGGAGAGATTCATTGCGCAACTGACGAGCCCAACCGTCACCTGCCAGCTGTTGATCAAGTTCAACACTGTAGGTGTCAGCGAGATGAAAGCGCTCAAACAGACGACAGACTACCTATTTTTGCAGCAAACCAACTGCGACGTCCGATTCTATTTCGAAGATGGCCAGCACATCGGCGGCCATGTCAACATCCTTTCAGCTAGGAGTCCCGTGTTCGCCGCAATGTTTAACAATGACATGCAAGAGGCAAAGACGGGCATAGTCATCATTCGAGACTTTCAACGAAACATTTTCTTTCATATGCTCCACTACATCTACTCGGGCCGATTGATTTTGACCACAATGATGACCGTTGGCACGGCCAAATCGCTGTTCGAGGCTGCCGACAAGTACCAGATCGAAGACCTGAAGGAGGAATGTGAATCTCTGATATTTCTGGGCGTCAACGTGAAAACGGCCATCAACTTGATGATCTGGGGCCACTTGTATTCCATCGACAAAATCAAACAGGCGGCCCTCGACGTGGTGGTCCGTAACGGCAAAGAAATTTGTTTGACCAGCGACTGGGAGTGGCTAACCAAGGACCATCCAGATCTGTGCATAATGGCAACTCGGCGCATGATGGAGGTGGCTCAGCTCCCGTCAGCCAAACGAAAATGGGCGGAATAATAAATTGTTATGCAGTTTCTTAGAAATCCTTCAACATTTGCTGACCCAAGAGAACGTCAATTCGTATCCATTTCGTACCCAGTGTGCTTTGAATGTATCGTGATCTGTTACACGGATTAAACTTTTATCTGGCTGGCTATCAAGTTACGCTTTCAATGTAAACTGTCAAACAAATAACCGGACCATCTGCAAGTATATGGTCATCGAGTTGATGATCGAGATTAGAACATTGCATTTTTAATCATGTCTCGTCTACACGCTGACCCTCTGTTCCACATTCTGGGTACACCCACACCACAAAAGAAACAAAACAAAAAATAACATCTTCCGATGAAATTCAAGTGGGCCCAGGGTATATAACAACAACACCTAACGGTCCCAGCCCAAACTTTGGTACGTATCGAATAACACCCCGAGTTCCGTTTTGGTGGATGGGAAGGAAATTGTGTTTGGACAGGGGAGGACCACTTGCGGAAACGGACGTCCTCGGTCGACAGCAGATTTTATAACGTTAAAAAAAACCAAACGAAAATCAGATGTTTAAAAACAAGTCATTTAAATTTAAAACCCAATACGTTTAAAATTCATTGTCGTCTACATATAACTCAACCAAAACGGAAATTGGTGGATTTTTTTTTTAAAGTAAGTTGGATCCGATTAGCTTTCTTGTGCGGTTTGGCGTGATGTCTAATCATCCCTCCTCTCAAGAAAAGTCGTAATCTAATTAAAATTCTTGGAGCAGCCATACACTGGCGCACTAACGCGCAAAAGATTGAGGGGAGAGAGAGTTCAATGTCACGAGAAGCGCCAGCAATTAGCAAGACCAGTTTAAACAATGAAAAAAAGGGGTTTTTTTAGTGGATACAATAGGCCTCAACCAGAAAAGAAAAAAAAAATCAATATTTCCCTATATCCTCATATAACAGAAATATGCGATCGATTTCTTTCTTTTTTTTCATGGACTTTGCATATTTTGAAACAAAAAAAAAACTTCGCACATTTTCTTTGAAAAACAAGGGAAATTAGAGCGAAAATCGGCTTTGGCTGTATTACAGGACATGCACAAAATTGTAAGATTTCAGTTCTTATCATTTCTGAGGCGTTTCGTCGACTGGAAACAAGATTGCAAAAAGGATTGGTGCCAGTCGAGTGGAAACGGGAATTCAAAAAACAATTTCAACTTTGACGTATAGTTCCTTCTATTCAAATAATTTCTTCCAAAAAATCGGTAAAAAAGATAAATCTCCATTTTTTAAGGAAAAACGAGGGAAATTTGATTTTCTCCAGAGGAAGTTGATACAGCAAGCTTATCACGAAGAGCGAGTGTCTTTTAACCGCAACCTGCTACCAGAAATCAACCGCTAGACTACTATACTACTACTTTAAAATGCAGTCTACTTTCGATCTCTTCTCCAACCGACCCTACATCAACTCCGGTGTCGTTAGCTTCGGAGCGAGTCGTAGAAGAAAAAACAAAAAAAAAAGAGTCTCCGAGAAATCGGAGACGACCCAGGTATTTTAGGGGAGTCAAATTTTTTTTAAGAAAAGGAAGAAAAAAATTGACCTTTACAGCATAAGATGTAATACCTCCTCCCTATCTTTCCTTCTTCTATTGTCTTACAGACATTTTTGCTTTTTCTTCCTGGTGGGATGTCTACTTCTTCCAGGACAATAATTTCGAAAATCAATTTCGGTGATCGACATTTCCACCCTCAAAAACGGCTCCGCATACCTATCTCTACATTTAATATCATATCTCCTCATCGTCTGCCTAGTTTAACTTTGAAAAATAAAAATTCTAGAAATCATTCAATGACCGCCGATCGAGGAATCGGAGCTGCATAATAAAAATAACACCAGCCGTCGTCTACCAGTTAACTCCCCTTTCCGCTCCATCTGCCTTGAAGAATGGACTGACGGCCATCCCGATATTATTAAGCCCAAACTACCGAATTCGATCTGCATAAGAGGGAAGGACGAGAAGGATCAAGCGAAGGCACGAGCTACAAGAGCGCACTAACTAACTAAACTACTCGGAGCCCAATGACACGCAGACAACACACACACACACACATGCTTAGAACTTGGGGAAAATCCTTCCGACATGGACGCTAGTCTACTGACGAGGGGGGAGCTCGAGCTTTTTTTTTCTCTCTCCCGATGTCTACAACTCATCAGTAAAATGTCAAATCGTACGGCTTCAACCCGACACATTCGACTGTGCAGCTCTCTCCGAAATGTGTGTGTGTGACTGCGCACGCGTTGGCGACAATTTGTAAGAGGCTTGGGCTACGACGACGACGACGAACAACCGGGTGCACGTCAAGAGAGATGGCAAGGAGGGCGAAGACAGTTATAAGGCCTCCAGCGGGAATAATAATAATAAAAAAAAACCGTCCACCTTTTTTCCCCTATGGGACAATACACCTTGATGTTCGGTTAAGAGTACAGCACTAACATCATCATCGACCCGGTAGTTATTCTTTTTTTTCCATAATAGGCTCGACTGTGTTCCCAATTCCAAGCGTCGCTAGTCGAAAAAAAAAAAACACAACCGGGAGGTTCAGCTCGACAGCCACGCCTTTATAATACCTCTTTATCCAAAAGGGATTATTCTTTGCATTTAAATATTTTTCGTTTGTTTCTGTGCGTCAATTATCGATTTATTTTTTTTTTTTTTAAATCACCGATTAGGTGCAGTCACCGTCGGCAGCTACAATGTCTTGTTACACACACACAATAGTTTTAATCAAAATTGTAGCGTAAATCAATTTCTGGTAATTGACGGGCGCGTGCTGCGCACTTTTCGGCTGGGCTCGGACCAGCCGGCGAAAAGAAAAGGGGGGAGAGAGAGATCATGAGCGGGGTGTTAATGAACAAGAGTCAGCTGGAACAACAGTTGCTTTTTTGTGTTCTTTTAGAAGCTGAGCTAAACAAACCCCCTCCGCACGCATAAAAACTCGGGCATTAATTTTTTTGGGGTTATTCAATGAAATGTTGTTTTTGTCGGCCTCTGTGTAATTCTAAACGCGGCTTCGTAGGCTTCTCTCTTGCCACTCATTTTCGGCCAAGGAACAAAAAATCGCACCCAGCCTTGTCAAGTGTCAACGTCACTCTTCATCAATCTCGACAAGCACGAGACAAGACTTAATCTTCGCCGTTTGTCTTGGTTAAAAAGTAAAAACTTCCCCGTTGAAAAATGCAATTCAAGTAAATCAAGAGGCTGGCACTCAATAGGAGATTTCCCTTTCTCCGCTTCTGGGAAATGAAACTGTGAGTGAATATCAAAGAATATCCAGGGGAAAACAACCGCAAAAGTTGACAAAAGGCACGCGCGAAATGTCTCCCAGGATTGATATCAAAGTCCCCCGGGGTCGGAGAGGTACGTAAATATCCGATACAAAGAGCAAATAAAAATCGTAACAACAAAAAGAAAAGGGAAGGGAGGAGATTGAAGAAGACACGCGTCATCGATACAATTCAAGGCGGTAGGCACACGTGCACTGGGTCAATAACCACCGGCTGATTACCGCATTATTATCAACCAATCATCCGCAACTTTGAATGTGAATGTCGGATGGGGGGTTAGTAGAGTGGGGAGGATGAGGATCGGTGTACACGTTGTATCAATAGCGCACACACACTTGGGTCTACTTTTCTGCTTGCGGATTGTGATCCCTATATACCTCGGCAACCCAAGGAGGAAAAAAAAAGAGATGAGGGGGGACCCTCTCCAAAAAATATGGATGGATCGAGTAATTTGATATGCTCAACTAATATGGATCTAAAACTCTCTTCGGAACTCTAATACTACGTAATCTAATCAAATTTTTGTTGGCCATCGACAAAAAAGAAACAAATTCTGTCCATCAACGTTTTTTCCTGACGAGACAATGACCGGATGAGGTTATTGAATTTTAATCCATTTTTTTGTGAAAGCATTTTGGTCGCTCTAGTTATTATTACGCATATCTAGCGTCTGGTTGTTGTTTTTATTTTTTCAAGGGGGGGGGGGGAGGATGGTCTCAAATTTCCAATATCCGCAGGTGAGAATTTAATACACTCCGGTCTCTCTTACTCTCGTCTCTTTACTTGGTCACAAATAAAGAGAATCGAGGGTTACACGTATATACACTGGCTTCTAAAATGTCCCGGAAGAAACCTTAAAACACGGAAGCAGGAAGTTCAAGGTACACCCCTTTATCTTTTCTATTTTTTTTACTGGATCATCCACTAAATAGTAGACTCTTTCCAGCTACAAGATAGAATAGTAGCTTCACTTGACTATCCGGGGGTAAAAAACACACAAACAAACAACCATCCATTCATCCGGATTAGATTGAATTTCGCGCGCTTCCGAACTGTGGTGCGCGCTATATCCGATCATCACTTCCCATGTGACCGACGGTAACCACGAGATTTTTCGGATGTGAATAAACAGAAAAAAACACAGAAGAGTTTGAATGATGAATCAATCCTACCTTATAGCTGTTCCCCCCTCTGCTCTAGCTGGTCTGGGGTTGTATCTTGTTGGTGGTGGCCGCAGGTGTGGGGTTGCAGGACGAGTTTCGCTGGAACTGTTTGCGCAAGAGATTTAGTACAGAGCTCCCGGACTGGGAATCGATCAGTATCGCATCAATTCCCAGGCATCCAATTCGTTTGTTGAATCTCCGCCGACCCTATTTGAAAAATAAAAATGAAAATTGATTACGGGGGCGTGTTTAGAGTAAAATATTCAAAGTTTTTTCTTACCTGCCGAGTCAATCCGGCGGAAGTGGTGCATGTCTATAAATATGAAATTAAAAAGAAACGAAAAATTACTAGGGAGAAAATAAAATTCAAATAGTAACTTGATCTTTTTCTCGAGTACCCGACAGGCGAGGGTTGGATCAACGTATTTTTTCTTTTTATTATTCTATCCATCTTCCAGGTTTCGAGGTGGAAATGATATTGGGTCGTCTCTGTCTCATCTTCGGAGCCGCCAAGAGTCCATCATCATCAAACCCCCTTTAAAAATAAAAAAAAGTAAAGTAAATATTTGTTTAAAAAGAAAAAAAATAAGGGTGGACAAAAGAAAAAGGTAAGTTGATGATTAGAACCCCACACAGAATTATTGGATCGCCTGGGATCATTCGATCACCTGGGCGACGATCCGGGGGTGTCGTTTCTCATTTGTAAACCCACTTTCATTTATTTAGTCTATACTACGTAGTATACTTTGAGTTCGTTCCTTATAAAGGAAAGGAAAAATGTGTTATTCATTTTCCGAGACAACAGACACAAGAAGAGACGAGCTCTTCTTAATTCTTTCATTTTTTTTTAGAGGGGGTTTTAGAGCACTTGACTTGACGCGCCATCTGGTCACCGCTAAAGTTCACCCCCGAAGACGAGGGAGAAGAATGAAAACGAAACAACACACACACACACACAGACAACAACACACATACACAAGACACACAGAAAAAAAAAGTGGTAAACCGATCCGATGATCACCTTATATCTACCCTTCCTCTCGAGACCATCTTCTTTCCACTCACTAAATTCAAAAATTTCATATAATCACAAAAGAAAGAAAAAAAAAATAACTTCTCTCTTTCTACCCCACCACCACCACCGTGAAGATGATCATCAACGGTATTCATCACAAAATGTTCTCCATGATAACAGCTCCGTCTGGGACCCCCCTAGAATTTTCCAACCGTTGAAATATTTGATATTTCACGATCGAATCTGTTTGAGATCTTTCATTGCATAATTAGCCTACTAGCGCGTTTTCTTTGGCCCATCACTTTTGATACGATTGGGAAAGGATCAGTTTTAAAAAAAGTTAAAACGAGTTGAATATGAACCGAGTGACCTACCGGCTAGACTAGTAATTAATCAAACTAAAAGTATTACAAGATGATCAAACAACATGTAAGAGATACAAAGTCGAGTAAAAGGAGCTCTAGGAGAAGAGTAGGAGGACCGACAACATTACAGAGATAGAGAGCCAAAAAACTAAAGGTAGAGGGATAAAAAAATAAGGAGGGGGTTTTTTCGATGGTGGTGGTGGTGGTACATTTTGGGTGAAGGGTGGGGAAGGTGGTGTCCTGTGACATTAGCATGGAAGAGGAGCGGCTTAACTTGTTGGTGCCCTGATCCTGTTTGTCAGCTTATATACAGTATTTTTTTTCTCTCTCTCTCTCTCTGTTCCTCCGTGTGTCGTCGTCCTCCTTCCTCTATTCCATGCGAGAGATAGGGACGGACGAATCGCCGGCCTGCTGGATATATATGCCCCATCTCTTTTTTCTTTCTTTTTTAGTTTTGTGCCGGCTGGACCGAGCACAGCACAGGACACATTCTCTTTCCCGGCAACGAAGCGACCGGACAGTTCAGCTCATCAGTCTAACTTAATCGCTCGACGCGGACAGTTGCGTTGGCGACTCGATTAAGACTTACTACCTCCACACTCTCTCTACTACTACTACTACTACTCCTACTACTCCACCCTCCCATTCATTCTGGTTTCCCAGAAAACAATTTGACATTTAGCAATTATTTTGGCAACATCAACTAGCAAAGTTTCGGTTTACCCCAAGACAATTGGACGAATACAATTCTCAAGTCTTCTACGTGGATACTATTGCGCATCAATGTCCCAGTGATTACGTAGTGCTTCACTCGCCGCTGCAGCCAAGGATTTTAAATTAATTCGGTCGCGCCGGAATTCGAAGAAAAAATTGCAGGTAAAACATGATTCCGTCTCCTTAAAACTTTTTTGGGTCGTGATGAATGCCAAGCCGGGCGTGCAAAGCCGGCTGACGGCAAGAGTCGGAAAGCCAATAATGGCTGTTATGGGTAGTGGGCGGAGTTATAGGGTGAAAGAGTCGGCCAATGGGAAACGGTTCCGTACGGGACGTCGGTGACGGTGCGTGCGCGCGCGCGCTTCTCTTCCGCACTCGAGCGGTGCCAATCCAATTGCGTCAATCCCTCGTTCGTTCGGTAGATCCATCGACAAATCAAATCAGGCTCGTTCCCCATGCCTCGAATGACGTTTTGATGTTTGTATTTTCTTTTTCTTTTTTCAAAGAAAAGGAAATAGCAAATCCCTCATCCTTAAACTGCGCTGTGCACGAAAAATTGTGATCGAAAGAAAACGTAAAAGTATCCGGCATTGAATTTGTCTCGAGAGGGAGGGGGAACACAATTCTACCGACAAAAACCACGACAAACCCTTTTCCAAGCAAAGTCGAACGTTTTAATTACTAGTTGAAATCTTTCCGTCAAAATCTCCGAGAAATCCAGTAAAATATTTCTTCTCCCCCCCCCCCTCTTTCCCCATCTTATCATTGTTGTTATTGGTGGGGTCCATCCGGCGGTTAAACGGGAATCAATCACGGTAGGGCTAGCTTTTTGGTTTCCGCCAAAGAAAAGAAAAGAAGGCAAATCAAACAGAATGAAATAAGGAAACCGGGATCACCAGGGCAACAGCATAATTGCTTTTCGAGAGTCGGGAGTCCTTTCTACGGGTTCCTCCCCGTCGACAGCGGGAGTAAAAAAAAAAAAAAAAAGGGGGAGCGCGCGTGCATACGTGGCACTGGACGGTCTTCCTTTACTACTCTCAAAGACTCCAATGCGCGTACAATAGGGAGAGAAACCTTTGACGCATTTTTTCTTCTTTCTTTTCTTTCTCTCGACTTGCCGTTCGATAAAAGCTAGGGATGTAATATTCGGATCGAGTCCCCTGGCAAAACTAGGAGCGTGTGATGACGTCTGACGTGAATGAAAGAGGCAAAGGAAACGTTTTTCGGGCGAATTAACGTCATCGCGAAACGTATCAATCAGAAAGAAGGGAGAGTAGAAAGAAGCCGGAACAGTTTTCGATCATACCTTGATCTTTGCCATGCCTTTTGTTGTTGGTCTTTTAGGCACAGCAGCATCCAGGGCAACCAGGACTTTTTTTCATCAGGACTGCTCATACTCTCGCTCTCTCAGTCTGACGCTGCCTCCGGCTTCAATATAAAAAGATGGAGAGCTGCTACGTACCAAACAATCCCAATTTCGCCTCGGTGGACCAGTGGACGCCTCCCAGTCCGACATCTCCGCCCGTCACTTCGTCGGCTGAAGTCAAGCAGCATCATCAGCAACAGCAACAGCAGCAGCAGCAACAACAGCAGCAGCAGCAGCAACAACAACAGCAGCAGCAACAGCATTTCACTCATCATCACCAACATCATCACGATCCCGTGATTCAACAATTGTGCGACTCGGCCGATTTGGTTCACTCAGGCAATGCAATTTCTTCATCGGTCGGAAACGATCCTTCCAGTACCGGTCAACTGACTTCACTGTCCGCTTTGCCACCCGTACAGGTAAAAAAAAAATAAGAGAAAATCAGAATCAGTTAATCTAAAAATACTTAAATTTGAAAATGTTACCAGGAATTGTTGGGTCCCTGCCGAAGTCCAAACGGTGACGGATCCGGCGGCAATAAAGATCGAGGTGGAGATCCATTTTCCGGCTACTCGTTGACGGCATTGGACTTTGAGCCTTTGCCTGGATTCCTTACTCTCAGTTCGTGTGCATCTTACAAGTGAGTTTCTTGCAGGTCTGTTGCTTGTCAATTATAACTGTACTCATCAGCGTGTCCGATTCAAACAGACAACACCAAGAAATGGGCGACTTGCCACTTAGTTTCAAATCCGGACAATCGTCCCATTCAATCGGCAACTACGGCTCCTTGTACTCTAACCACCACTCGCCCCAACCGCATTCCCACCAACATCAACAGCAAGGTCCCATGTCTCCATTCTCCGCCGCCGTGGCTGCCGCTACTCAACAGCAGCAATCGCAAAATTCCGCCATGAATGGCAATTCCGGCAACGGTCAGTGCCAATACTCTTTCCATGGAGCAACGTCGACACCATCCCAAACGGCAAAGATGCCCCATCATCACCACCCTCACCATCATCACCCCCACCACCAATCAGCACCGGCTAATTCGACGCCAACTTATCAGGACAGCAACTACGGAGGAGCTGGATGCGGAAGCGCTGGAATCTTTCCGTCCATGAGCGTCAACGTTTCGATGAACATGACGATGGGCATGGGAATGAGTATGGGGCCTACCATGAGTTACGGAATTGAAACTGGCGCACCGCTCCAGTGCTGGAACACTCACAACGTCACCTCCGGAATTCATCACTTACCAGGAGTTGCGGCAGCGGCGGCGGCCGCAGCAGCCGTGACGGTCAACCCGAACAATACGGGTTATCCCATTGCCCCACCAGCTCAAGCTCTACTTAGTCCAATCCAGGTAACATTTAGAATACATATTAACCTAAAATAAATGAATCAAATCTCATTAGTACTATTATTCGAATCCAATAGGTTTCCTACAATTCTAATATTTACCCGACATCTTTCACGCCATCTTCGGCATCCGGTTATTGTTTGCCCGGTGATTGGCGACCCACTGCTGCGGATCCCCCAGGTCTTTACGAACTTAAGGAGCTGAAAGAGTCGTCGCCCAGTCCATTCAGTAACAGTGGCGGAAGTGGCAAAAACTTTGCCAAGTCCAAATCCTCCCCCGTGGTCCAACAGCAACATCAAAATAATTACTCGACTTATCCGGCGGTGGAAGCTTATCCCATCCAACCCGGAAGCAACAGTCCAGTGGCGTCGAAAAAACGTTCCATTCAGGTGAGGCAACCCAGCGTCACGCCGTCGGTGCCCAGTCTGACACCAACAGTTGACTACGATGGAGAAATGGCGTCCTGCGGCAGTGGAGTCTCGAGCAGCAGCAGCAGCGGAAGCAGCGTAGGATTAGGCGGAGCCGGACAGGGGAAGGCAAACTTGTGCCGGGTTTGTGGTAAAACGTACGCAAGGCCCAGCACGCTCAAAACCCACATGCGGACCCATTCCGGCGAGAGGCCGTACAGGTGCGGTGACTGCCACAAATCTTTTAGTCAAGCGGCCAATTTGACGGCCCACGTACGAACCCATTCGGGAGAGAAACCATTCCGTTGTCAGATCTGTGACCGGCGCTTCTCTCAGAGCTCGTCCGTCACGACTCACATGCGGACGCATTCCGGAGAGCGCCCCTACCGTTGTCGAATGTGCAAGAAGGCTTTTTCAGATTCTTCGACACTCACCAAGCACATGCGAATTCATTCGGGCGAGAAGCCCTATCAATGCAAGCTGTGCTTACTTCGGTTCTCTCAGTCGGGTAACCTCAATCGGCACATGCGAGTCCATTCGGCTACGTCTTGATCTGTTTCGGGTTCACGGCTCTTTTAAAGGGGGAAAAAAGGTAAAGTCTGATTATAAATAATAAAAAAATCATGTCCAAAAAATATCTCCTTTACGGGGGAGGGCTTGTACAGTGTCAATTTACATCACATGCATTCCCCAACGATTTCAATGTTTTGTTTTTTTTCCCGTCAAACCAAAGTTTTCCCTGTTTTTTTTTGTCTGTCGCCAATATCGTAAATGTTTCTTTCCCATAGTCACATCCCACTTTGGCTTGCGACTGGTCGCCTTTGCGTCCGAGGGAAATTTCTGTTTCGAAATTCTCATTTTAATATTTACGACTGATCTCACATCACATGTAAAAATAATACGATATCGAATACAATACACTTGAAGCTCTAGTCATTCTTTCCGGACTTATTTCAATTAGGTTGACTATTAAAAAGAATTGTTTTATTCTTCTTCGTGGAGTCTTGGCAACATGCCAAATAAACTAGTAAGCTATGAATAAGAGTGGTCGAATCATTGGATCTCTGCGAAACATTCTAGCAAGATCACCTCGAGCTCATGTCATAATATAGAGTAAACGTATGAGCATTTGCCCGAAGATGATCTTTGAAACGAGGGAATTACGTTCGCACAGATTAAATGATTAGGGACTTGGATTTACTGCCATCAGAGCTGAATATCTGTACAATCTCGGCGAGTGTTTACTTGGCGACGCCTACCATCGCGGGACGGACGATCCTTTCGTGAAGTTTGTAGCCGATCTTGGTAACTGCTATCACAGTTCCCGGTTCTTTTCCTTCAACGGGCTAAGTTCCATAATACAAATTTTTCTTTTTATTTGAATAATATCTTTGATTTATAAGAAATAGTACCTGTTCAAACAAAGCTTCATGATGATTTGGATTGAATTTCTCCCCTAGTGGACTAACTTGAGCTAACCCATGACGCTTGAACACCTAAATTCAGATAAAAAAAGATTATTAGTTTTAGAGATACTCTTACTAAATCAACTGATTACCTTTTGGAGTTCAGCCTCAGTCATCGTCAAACCCTCGTACAGATTTTTTAAATGGCTATTTGTTTGAACTTGATCAGCTGGTACACATTCTGTTGCTTTTTGAAGAATGTCTGAAACAGACAAGAGATCCTTGCAGAAGCCTTGGATTCCAAACAACTTGGCATCCTCGATCTGCTTAGTCAGACGCTTTCTCATGTTCTCAGTATCAGCCAAAGATCGTTTGTACTTATCCTGCAAAGAAAAAGAAGTGATGCAACATGAATGGGGAAAAATATTTAAGAAGTACATTTTACATACATCAAGATCACTACATTTTTCTTTATAATTTTCAACATCTTTGTTGAGACATTCAATTTCAGCTACCAGCTTTTTCTCATTCTCAGAGAGTTCAGGAGCTGCGGCTTTCTCATCAGCTGGAGTAGACAAATGTCTTACAGCACTAACAGAGCCATGGTTTAAGTAATTTCTCCTGCAAGATTAAGACAACAAAAAAACGTTACAAGATCGCAATCATTTCCCAAGCATGACGGTCGCAGACGTTCTTACACAAAAAAATCATTATTCATCACACAGTTTTCACACCATAATTAACAACTCGAAATATCAAGAAAAAATTTAGAAAGTGGATTATACCTAACAATTCCACGAATATTGGGAATTAAGCCCTGAGATACTCGTAAACACGTGGACGCCATTTCATGCAAGCAAATTCCCCCCAAAAGCTCACAACTCACAAATTCCGTCTGCTGACTGAGTAACGTTTAAGTGAAAGGCTTATGCAACCAACAGCAACCAGACAAATTATTAGTTGCTATGCCAGCGCCACCGCTGCCTAAGGCCAACCCAGCCTCCTCCGACCTCCGGTCCTCCCCCTTTACAATGTCCTTTAAAATTTTTTACAGATGCACACCTAAACACTAGCAGGCAGCCAGGCAAGCAACTGCAAGCACACACGATCATTCGTGTAATAATAGTGCAAGGAGTGCAAGCCCCAAATATTCACGAGTTTCAAGTTAGAACGGCCACATTCACTTCATTTCTAACGCAGGTAAAAATTGGTTGAAAAGTTTTGTGCGCCCAGTAACCCTTTTTAAACGTCACCGTACTATTTCTTTTTCATTTAAAAGGCAAGAAATTTGACATTTTCGTGTGAGATACCCAATTGAGCGACACAATGTCATTGAAGCAGAGTTTCCGATTGTTGCGAAATGTTAGTTGCTTTGTAAGAAACCGTTTCCCCAACAGTAGCTTTATCAGGCCACAAACCTGTGTCAGACTCATTGCTACAAATGTACCCAAATATTGTGTGAAGGTTGACGGCAGTAATCAGACAGAGAACCCCATCTCAGATCAGACAAAACAAGAATTGACAAAAATTCCTGCCAAGATGCTCTTGGCCTATACGTGTGAGGTTTGCAGCACCAGGAACCAGAAAACTATTTCGAAGCAAGCCTACCAAGTTGGAGTCGTGATTGTTAAGTGTGATGGATGTGCTAATAACCACCTGATTGCTGATAACCTTGGCTGGTTTACTGATACCAAGAAACACTGGAACATTGAGGATATCATGGCGTTAAAGGGGGAAACTGTAAGGAAGGTTTCAGACGAGGCACATGCTTGGGAGGTTGTTGAAGATATAGTTACCCAAATGAAAATTTCAGAAGATAAATGAAAATTGTGTCCCATTTACATGTTTTAAGACCTGACCTCGAAATACTTGGATAGTTTCCGATAGTAATTCTTTTTTTTTTCCTTATCTGACAGTGATTGATGTATGAGGAAATTTAAGTGAAACCACAATACTGTATCATCTGGTACTTCATTGCATCCTTGAGTAGCCCAACTGTTGTATCTGCATCATCGTCTGCTTTGTGAGTCAAGTAAATTGTAAATACCATATGATATTTTTGTTACTTACTGTACTAATTTAGAATAGCCCGCGATGGAGAAAACAAACTACGACACAATCATTATCGGAGCTGGACTAGCTGGTATTTCTGCAGCCCGTACCCTTATACAGAATGGGGTGAAGGACGTTTTAATACTAGAAGGTAAAAGGAACCTGTTACAGTGAAAACAAGTAGGACCGCGTCTAATGTAGACTTTACAATGTCAATGAAGCCCAAGAACAACCCGGAGGTCGAGTGCGCACAGAGTTTATTCAAAACTTCCCGTTCGATTACGGCGCCCAATTTATCCATGGCGAAGTTGGCAACCCACTTTACGATTACGCAGCGAAAAATGGACTGCTGCTGAACATTCCCTCGTTTGAGGGTGAAGGTAAAAGTAAACAACGACACCAAAAAGGACATATTTGTTGATGACGGAGTTGATTTTGCAGGTAATTTTTATACTCAGTGTGGTATTCGTGTGGATCCCGAAGCAGTGGAGGAAGTGGAAAAGTTAGTTGAAACTTCGTTGCATAATCCGGACGCCATCGCTTCCGAAAACATTCAAGAAATTTTCGATGCCGTCAAGAAGGAAGTGCATCACGATATTAAGCTAGAGGGTCTGCTCGAGTGGCACAAGAACTACCAGCTGATTGATAACGCCTGCGAACGGCTGGACGAGTTATCGATTGAAGCGTGGAACCAATACCAAGAGTGCCCTGGAAACTACTGCCAGCTAGTAAAAGGTGGATTTATCGCCATCGTCAACCACCTGCTAACCGGGATTCCCGAAGATACCGTCAAGTATTCCCAGCCGGTCGAGAAAATTGTTTGGGAGGGAAATAATGCTGACGGTACTGGCGTGATTGTGAAAACAGCTCATGGAACCGACTACCACTGCAACCACGTCATTGTCACTTGCTCGATGGGATTCTTGAGAGAGCATTGGGGCGATTTCTTCCAACCCAACTTGCCCGCTGAATGGATTTCGCGATTTAATTGCATCGGTTTTGGATCCATCACCAAAGTTGCCATGATGTTTGATGAACCGTTTTGGGAAGGGTGAGTACCGCCTCAGCGGCAGCTTTATCCATTTTTGTTTTCAAAATTAAATGATTTCAATTTTACACAGACATTGCAAAGGATTTCAGTTCGCTTGGACGGATACTCACCTCGGACACAGCCTAGCGTACAAAGAACCGTGGTATCATTATCTAACCGGCTTCGATGTTGTCCAAGCCTCCAATCCTGCTGTGCTACTTGGTTGGGTCGGTAGTAGAGGAGCTCTTTATCTGGCCGAACAGGACATTGGAGACGAAGAGCTGGGCGAAGAGTGTGTGAAAGTTTTGGAGGAATTCACCGGTCATCCTTCAATCCCGAGGCCTTTCAAAACTATCCGGTAGATCAAAATTCGCGAATCATCTCGCCTTGGAAAATCAATAATTCCTTTCGTTTTTCTTTTTTTAGAACTCGCTGGCACAAGAATCCTTATGTCCGTGGGGCGTTCAGCTATCGAACTGGAGTGTTCGACCCTGCGATTCTTGACCCATTGGGACCAGTGGTTGACGGGAAACCAGTAGGCCACTAAATTTCTTTTTTAAAACAGCGTTAAACAAGTCTCCACATTTAATTTTGATTTTCTCAAGGTTCCTTCGCTGTTTTTTGCTGGAGAAGCTTTGGATCTTTCGCATCATTCGACTGCCCACGGAGCTTTCTCGTCGGGTCGTGATCAAGCGATGAAAATTGTCGAGTTGAAGAGGAATCTATCGAACAGTGCTTCGGGTTCAAACTAAGAAAACTACATTTTTCATATATTTCAATATTTGAAAATATTCATGCATAGCACACGAAGTGTATTAGCCTTTTGTTTTTCACAGCCAAGTTTAAGCCATTGTTTTTTGTCAAATTTAATTAAACGGGAAAAGGGAATTTGCAAAATAAACATAAAGTTTCAAATTTGTTGTTTAATCGAACATGCGTAGGGGTTCACGAAATTTTGTTTTCAATTCAAACGAGTCTGGTGATAAAGTAATGGTATAAATCAAAGAGAACTATGAAGCACTAATAATGTATTCTCATTTCAAGCCAACAATTAACATATGGAATGGTCATATTCAGAATGGTCATATACCTGAATTTAGATTCAAGTTTATCTTGGCACTTTTAATGCTAGCTGAAAATAATACAAAACACTACATGAGCTTGATATAGATTGGCCAAGTTTAACGTCGAGGAGCGATGAGTAAAGGCATCCCTCCTTCCGGTTTAAGAATCATATTTAGTGACTCTTTGATGGGCAGCCGGTGCACGTCTATTCCAAAACGAAATTGGCGGAGTAGAGTCGACACGATCACCTTGTCTTCGTACATGGCGAATTTTTGCCCTGAAAAAAAAACATTCAATTTAATTTAATTAAGAACCAAAGTTGTTGCTGAAGACATACCGATGCAGTTTCTCGGCCCTGCGCTGAACGGAACATAGGCGAAAGGATTCCGACCGATGACTTGATCAGGCTGGAACCGCTCCGGTTTGAAAGCTTCCGGATCAGGAAAGAATTCTTCGTTGCGATGTAGAGCATAGATTTGAATTCCCAAGGATGTATCGGCCGGGACATTGTAGCCACTTAAGCGGACATCCTCATTAACTCTGCGTCGAATCAGCGGGACGGGCGGATGCCGGCGCAGCGATTCCTTGATGCAACACTCCAAGTACTTTAATTTTGACAGGTCTTCTAGACTGCATGGCCTGTCCGAATCACCAAAACACTCGTACAGCTCTTCGTAAACCCGATCCTGCTCATTAATGACATTAATTTGATTTCATAGAAACTAGTTGGATGTTAGTTATTCCTACTTGTTCAGCCGGATGTGTAGCCATGCAATACAGAAACCAAGTGACAGCTGCCGACGTGGTATCGTGGCCCTATATAAGGTCCGGTTTAGAGATATCGTTTTGTAGAATCATCAGACAATTAACTTACCTCAAACATGAAAGTGTCAACTTGATTTATGATGTCAGCTTCGCTCATATCAGACTCTCCGTTCCGGGCTGATTCCAGCAACAAATCTAGAAAGGCTCGTCGTTTCTCTATTGCGCCATGAAAACAAAGAAAGTCGTTATCATTTCAGAAATAATTTCATTGAATTCTGTTATATTATACTTGGTCCCGAGTAGTCGCAATCAACTTTATCGGCATCGGCATCTTGCTGATCAACTATTTTCTTCCTGGCGACCACAACCTGATGATTACATCGTTTAATACATTTGTTTGTTTTGATTTATGCCAATCTACTTAACCTTTCGAGTGAAACTATGAACGATATCCAAATACGTTTGAAATTCACGTCCGTGAGGAGTGAACTGAAAGTAAATCCAGTCCGGCAGCAATCCCAGGAGAGAATTGACTCTTCCTTGTATCATGGATTCGACTCTGTCAAATTCCAAGTTAGATGTATATTCATATAAATAGAAATTAAGTTTCTCTCTCACCTGTCAATAGCGTTGATGTATTCAGAATCGTAATTCACTTGAGCGTTTATCTGAATTCCCATGGCAGCCTCTAATTAAATCATAAATGATTTTAATAAGCTTGAAAAAGACTAGTATGAAAACTGTACCGCAAATAATGTCCAGAGTGCAACGTGACGTCATGGGATAAATATCAACTTCATTTTCGTCCAGTATTCTCTTACTGATTTGCTCGACAAAAATCTGAGAGTTGCGATTAAACACGTCAAAGAAGCCGTCAAGAATTTGAAAGTGAAACGCGGGAGTCAGCAGCTTCCGATCCTTTCGCCATTTATTCCCTAATGCAAATTGAAAAATTTAGAAATTCAAGTAGACAAGCACAATTTGAATTGTCAATTTGCAAAAACCTCCTGATAATAACAAGCCATCGCCGAGCCACGGTAAAAGAAAAGCTCCAGTAACGCTTTTGTTGATGTGTACCTGACTAGCCAAAATGGCCTGGAAAATGTCACAATAGAAAGGTTAATTAGTACCGTGATACTATGAGAGTAATGTTTGACGTTTTAGGACATTATACCTCGACATCAGAAGGAGATGATATGTTCACTATGGGGAACATTCCTCGCCAAAATCGATAAATATGCCCGTAAGCCCTCGTCCATTTCACATTAAATATCTGCAAGAGTCCTAACAGATGCAAATTACAATATGAATTTTAAAATCACAGCATTTTTTATACGTTAAATGTACCCAATCAAAAAATTAAAAACACAAGGAAAAACTCATTGCAGCGTTTAGCCGCGTTAGACTCGACGTAAAAAAAATAAAGTTGCATATGCCAACAATAAAAGTATCAAATAATTAAAAATGTCGGTGAGATACGGGGTTCCATTTAGGATATTGCTGATCCACAGGAACACGGGATCTCGTAATCTATTCTATTCCTGAATTTTTCTGTGAATTACATAACGTATACGTATAATTCCCAAATGTCTTCAGGTTTGGGTCACCCATCCACTTACTGACTGCGCACTAGTTGGCTGCAGTTCTTTTATAAGCGTTAGAGTTATTCAACAATTCCAACAGGTGGTTATCAAGTTTCTACAAAGAACCGTATCACGCATCACTAATGTAATTTTGCATGTTGACAAGTAAATACATTTTCCTTAAATTATTCGTCCTATTACGTTAGTTAATTCAAGATTTTTGTAATTTAGCTAGTTTGAATGAACCAATTCTCTTCGTTATTTTTTCCTTTCACGCGCTAAATAGCTTGATTGTCACTCCAGTTAGCAGTATCCATAAATTTGATTAATTTTAATTTTAGAGAATCAAGGAAATTAATGTAAAAATGCGGATAAAAAATAAGTGAAAGTTATACCTGTCGCTTTAGGCTCTTTGAAATCCCTCCCCTTTCTTACCCCTCGGGCTTCTAATCAAAACTAACCTGTTTGAAGCTTGTTGGCAGAAACCACACTCTAACCCACCCACAGGCCACTGGAGGAACACACTTTCTGATTGAATTTTAAATATAGGCAAATAATGTTTACTTTACCTGGTCCATCTCGAGGAAGTGCCAAGATGTTGCCTAAAAATGGCAATTTCAGCGGCCCGGGAATGTTGTCTATTTGCTGGAAAAAATAAGAGCGTTCCCGTCTCCAATACCAGACAATCAGAGCGACGAAAAAGAACAACAGGAGATTCAACATGTCCAACGCAATAATAGTTAAATTCGGAACAATTCGAGCGTCGATTCAACGTCCACCAAAATGGTGGGCCTCTTACAGAAACAGAAGGAGATTATTGGCAGTTGACAAAAAACAAAGCGCGTAACTTGAAATGGTCACCGAAACTGTCAGGCGAATGTCCACCTCGAAAAAGATGTTCTTCTACCTGTATAACCTGAAATCGGGTAAAAAAAATTGTAGCGTTTGTCACCAACGTTAACAAAGCCATCTATTGGATGAAGAAAAAGGCGTGCATCTTTCTATTCTAATAATTTTCAATTCAACAAATCAAAGCTGCTGACCTGTAGGGAAACGTGTTTGAAATGTAATGTAATCCAAACAATAAGTGGGCAGTGTCACAGCGATTTCAAAATTCTTATTTCACAATCCGTTATCGACTATTGACTATCTAACACATGGAATGAGAAACGGAATGTTTTAGAAAAACAACTTCCATAACGAGCTCATTTGCATGTGTTGAACTGTCAGTTGGAAATGTCATTACTCATCCTCGAATCAAGCCAGCAAATATAGCCCGAAGCTTTTGAATGCTGAATCAAATACCAGGACTTTGTACGATTGAAAAGATAGCTCTCTATAATATGGCAACCACAACATTTAAATAACGTAATATTTTTTTTTCAGGTTTTTCAATGCGGTGAGCGTTGGCAAATGATGCGTCAGATTTTCCCTTATGTAATTTTCTTTCTCTTCTGTCCGCATACAATAACTGCATGGCCCACAAATACACGGAATTCTATGCATTTAATTGCTACTGGTTGTCATTATTAGGCATAGCCTATATAAAGAGGTTTGCTGGTGAAAATAGAATCTCAACGAGTCGAAAGTCGCGACACGCTTTTGATCACCCAAGTTCGGTTGCGCTTTTCTAGCCAGCAGCTAAAATCCAAGTATAGCTATTCCCAACACTTAACCAATTGTTCCGCATCAACAGGTTAAATAAACATACGTGTATATCGACTCTCAACAGGCTAGAGAGAGGACCGTTTTCCACACGGAAAAAAAAAAACAAAAAAACCCCACCCGGAAAGTTTCCGCTCCGCTGCGAAATTGGCTTAATAAATGCCTAGAACTCTCACGTAGCAATAAATAGACTATATGCTATATAGTATTCCATATAGATGAATGGTATGTAAACGAAATTCGATATTGAATTACAATGCGCGCGGGCGTTTTTTTAATGGATTTTTCGTACGAATTATCATCATTTTTTCGCCCATTGTGTGCTGCTAGAGCGCAATCACCGCGGTACATAAAACTAAAGCGAGCATTATTTTATAGATTCTTCCTTGTATATTTTGTCTTTTGACTTCGGACTCTTACGGGGGAGGGAACCATTTTTTTAAATGGCTTTGTGTGCACTTGGGTTTCTGTTCGAGAGCACTCGGCAGATTTTTCGCTCCACACTGTATAACTTTTCACAGGCAGATTCTCTCTATTAGTCATAAAGATCGACTTTCAAGTCGACATCAATTACTAATAAGGAAAGCGTTTTTCGGACGGGGAAAAAGAAATGATATTTTTAACACGGGCTTCGGTCTTTAGACCTACAGGCAAGTTGTTGGCTATAAATACACTCACAATAGTGGATTCGAAAATTTCCCCCGGAAAAGAAAAGGTTTTCTTTACGTTTCTTAAAAAGTAGGGTATAGGCAAGATTACCACGGTGTATACGCGACCAAAACGTTTAGCGGTAGAAAACCAAGCTATCCTATATAAAGGAGCTCGCTATAGAAAATAGAAACGTGAGTTTCATATTTGATCGTGACGAAGGAAGGACTATGTTGTTTTCTGTGCTGTTGTGTAGTTGTTTCGTGGCATTCTTGTCCGTCGGAAGCGAACTCCATCGCCATCCGAAACATTTGCATCCAGGTATAACGTCAAGGCTTTTCATCAAAGATAAGAATGCATACGCAATGTCGTTTTTTTTTTTTTTTTTTTTTCTCCAATGCCAGGACCGTTGGATCCGTGGTCTGAAGAGAACTATGAAGCTCTGCAAGAAAAATCTGAGGATGGAGAAGGTCCGGTAGGCCCCCCTGTAAGATCATCCGAAGAACCCCACGGTAGTGACGAGTTGTTTCAACCAGATCTTAATTCTAAAATTCATTCATTTTTATTTGACTATTTATAGGGCCGGAAGAAATAGTCAATAGTGCAGACGAGCCAGTAGTTAGCGCACCACCAACTGTAGATGACGACGAACCCATTGGTATAATTAAGAATTGAGTGAAATGTTTCGTCCTAAATTTGACTTTACTCTGAATCCCGTTCACGACGATATAGGTCCTGATCCTGAAGGACGAGAAATGGATTCCAATGTGTATTCATGGTACAGAGCTGGAAGATACATCGGTGAGAAAGTGAGATTCTATTCACAATACATTCCAGTTTCACCAGGACCAAAAGGTATAAGATTAGTTTAACATAATTTCCATCACTATGAATGACGTCATTTTTGTTCTTATTAGGTCCTACAGGTCGACCGGGATCGCCAGGGCCGACAGGATTAACGGGAGCAACAGGTCGTATCTTATCCCAGTCTTATCTTATATCTTATGTCTTATCTTACATCTCTTGTCTTATGTTATCCCAGGTCCAACCGGCCCTTGGGGACCAACTGGGGCTACTGGCGGGACGGGTCCTGCTGGTCCGAACGGCGCCGATGGAGTTCCAGGCGTTCCAGGTAGCGCAGGGGCGGCCGGAGCGGCTGGACCTCCCGGAAGTAGCGGTTCATCCGGTGTTCCTGGAGTTCCTGGAGCGGCCGGAGCAGCCGGAGCCAGTGGTGGTGGAGGCGGTTCTTCTTCTTCGTCATCCGGAGGTGCCGGCGGTGGTGGCGGAGGTGGCCGTTCGTTGGATTTTTATCTCTTTGGAGATGGCCCAGTTGGCCCGCCAGCAGTAGATTTAGGACATTTTCTGGATGCTGAAGAACAGGAAGAAGCAGAGACCGGACGCAAGGCTTCTCGAATGGATCCATTTTACAAAGCCGGCAGGTACCTGGGAAGAATCGTCGGCGATAGATTTAGATTCTACTCGTCGCAAATTCCAATCTCTGCACCTCCCGGTATGAATTTAATCAAGGGTGGCACTGAAACCCATTCACATTTTTTTTTTATCTTTCATGTCTAGGACCTACTGGGGACCCTGGAGTAGCAGGACCTCCTGGTAAATAAAAAAAATTAAATAAAATACAAAAATTTAAAATTAAAAAAAAATTAATTAATTAAAAAATTCCAACTCCGCCAGGTCCAACCGGTCCTTATGGGCCAACTGGTTCTCCTGGGCCAACTGGATTAACGGGGCCCCCCGGACCACCGGGGCCGGCTGGAAGTGACGGGACGCCTGGTCTTCCGGGTACTCCTGGAGTGAATGGTGCACCAGGAGCTGTGGGACTCCTGGCGGTAGTGGCGCATCGGGCTCGCCGGGTGTACCGGGAACAAGTGGCGCTGCAGGAGCTAGTGGCGGAGGAGGTTCCTCTTCGTCTTCCAGCGGAAGTGGTGGAGGAGGTGGCGGAGGAGGTGGTAAAAAGTAATTCGATTGACTTCAAAGCGATTTCATTCCACCCACCAATCAAGCTCATGTTCTAATCTATTTTCAAACTGTCTGCATAATTTATTCTTTAAAGAACCTGACTAAGAAATATCACTTTGTGCATGATTATGCAATCACATTGGATGTAGTGAATCATAGTACGCCAAGATCTGAACATAATTAATAACGTCTTGGTGCTAATAATACCATATTTAACTTAAATGGCTCTGCTTGTAAAATACCTCCAACTTGATTGCATAATACCAGCTATTCTTATTTCGATCCAATGTTACGTATGTTTGTTGATCTTTTTGTTGTTTGTTATTAATACATTTACGATTTTACCTGTTACTATTTTGAAACAAATGCAATTTTATAAGAATTTGCGAAAATGAATCAGAAAACAATAATCGACTGATAAAAAAGAATGAAGAATTATAAATTAATTAAGAATTTTGCTTGCGCTTAATGTTTCGAATAAATAATAAGATTTAAAGCCAATCTCCCGAGCGGGAATTTTATTTCTTTTTCGTAATACTTTCAATTCTGGCAATTTGGCACTGTCGGTTTAAATTTGCAGAAGAAGGACGAAAACATTCAATAATCACAAATTTTTCTGTCGTCGCCGAGCTGCAGCTTTCACTGAATCTGCTTTTATCTGGTATAAAATTACTCTCACACCAACAATTATTCTTTAATCGTTTCATATCCATCCAGCCAACTTTCTTCTTTTTGCTCAAGTTCTCCAGTTCAATTTCTCCTCACTGATTCATTCCAATTTTTTATGTCTTTGCCAAACCTATAGGTTTTAAGTTTTTTAAAAAGATTTGAAATGATTGTAAAACACCTTGACAACAAGCTCAAAGCTAATTGGGTTTCGAAAGCCAATGCCAGACGGAAGGGTCCCAATATTCCAATAGCCAAAGTCAAGAATCGCCCACCTGGCCGTGGCACGTCTCGTTCCAATCGCCACCTGTTGCACAGCCAACTGGTCGCCAACTTTCAAACACAATTGAGCGAGTTCTCAGCTGAAGACGACGGCACCTTGGGGTACGAGGAAGACGATGTCTTTGAGGACGAAGAAAGCAGCCAGTGGACCCCCACCACCACCGTAGTCGTTCCCAGCAACAGTTCGTTCGTACTCTACCGACGTATTTTCGGCTTCGAGTCGTTGAGGAAAATCTGGGACCTACTTTTGCGGTACATCTGGACGTCTCACATCGGCCGGAGCATAGCCCCTCAGCCGGACAAAGTGATGGAGATGGAAGACTCGGATTCGGAAGGCGAAGATTTGTTCCAGGATTGCGAGGAAGATGAAAACGATGGCAGCAGCCAAACGATCGACAGCGTTAATTTCTGCTTTTCGCCACCGGCTCCGAGCTTTGTCGAAGCTCTGAACCGCCCATTTTCTTCGCTATTGTTGCGCTACGACGCCATTTTCACGCCGACTCCGGCCACGCCGCGTACATTCACGCCGGCCACCATCCAGTCCAACTCGTCCGCCCAGTCTAGCACTTCCAATCGAGCCCGACTTGCCGAATTGTCTTGGGATAATTACGATTTGACCATGTTACCTCAAAGCCCTTTGGAGGGCGGAGAGATATTCGGGAGGTGGTCTGCCCATCACCGGGGCCATCGAATCCCGATGGCGTCGTGTCTGAAGACTCTCTGGAGCCTGGATTCGCCATCGTACGACCAGTTGACCGGTTCGCCCATCGCCGAAGATGTCGAGGGAGAAGACGACGAAGGAATCAATTCCACCACCCATTCTCTTCCGGTCGATTCCGGAGAACATCGTTTCACCCGGATCGACTCCCGCGCATCCGACGATGGACTGCACATTTCCAAGGGAAAATCGCTGGAGGTAAAGTTTTCTATTTGTTCTTATTTCTATTTCCAAATGTTGAATGTGAATTTTTTCTTTTGGCAGCTAGACGATGAGCGTCAAGAAATGTCAGACATCAAAGATTGTAACCACAACAACCTGTTACGCTGATTGACGCAATCGACCTAGTACTACGCCGGAATCATTATGCCAGCAAGTCAGTCTATTCTCCAAATTCTCGCTAAAATTTCGATTGTCGTAATTTATACCGTGTTCCGCTACTACACTTTTATTTTAGATCAAATGTATTCAAGTAACAATCTTATAAAAAAAGTTTTATTCGCATTGTATTACTGTGCTGAATTGTCGAGTAGAATATGGATGAAAATATTTTATTTCGATTTTAAAATTGATAATACATTTTAGGAAACAATCGACATTTTTTCAAAATTAAATACCTAACCAATTAGTCCAAGGCCTTAGGTAACTTAATAAATTAAACGATGTTGGCAGGGTTGTTGGGCAATTGCTATCGAAAGCCAAACTGAAAAAAGGGCCGATAACTCCAGGTGAAGACTGCGGGCAGATCTTTAAAGTGTTGGCTTTAATCATTCTATTCCAGCAAAATATTGAAGAAAAGAAATATTAAGAATCGTAATCACATCAGTTAAGAAAATTTAACTCACTCTTCCGGGTAGCTATTCATCAACGAAATGGTGATGCTATTGACGTATAATCTCTGGGTGCAAAGCCTCAAAATGCATGTCACATCTAATGAATTCTTTTTTAAATACTTCCAACCGAGATTGACTCTCTGCACGGGACCCAAATTATTTGGGACAGTCAACAGAAACCGGTGATCTTTCCCGTGCTCAAGACCTATCGCTGGACTTTAAAAAGATAAATTTTTTAAAACCACTTCCAGAATTATAACGTTGAGAATAAATTACGGGACTTACAGTTTAACTTTTGACAGAGTGCCTTGCTGCCCACTTATAGATAATCGGATTATCCCTGTGACTGTTGGTTTGGCTCTTCTGGGCTTGGCCAAGCTCACCTTCACTGCGTAATGATATCCTAAACATTATTTGTAAAACTCAATCAAAGATAAATTCCAATCAACGTAATCGGCTGTTGTCTTTACGGCAGTATGGCGAACTTTCGCCAGTGTTGAAGTAAAGTTTGACGTTGACTTGGTTTCCAATGGGATAATTATTTGCTTGAAGGCCGAACGGAGCGCACTGGCTATTATCTGATCCACAAGATGTGCATTCAGCCTTATAATAATAGTGGAATGACAGACTGATGACAGGCTTTCTAGTCTATCAAGTTTTTTTTAGCGGTTTTCTAACTAGTTTTCTACCTTCTGGAAAGATTCATAGTCGGAGCATTTGTATGCTATACTCTGACATGCGTCAGGGAGAAACGATTCGCTGTACAAGTCAAGGACCCTCATGTGGCTGCATGAAGTGGCGTTAGTTACATCATCAATGAGATTGTTACTTGAAACATTTTTCGCCGATCGCAATTCTGATAATATGCAGCCAGGTTGACGCCCCCCGCCGTTGGGATAAAAGTCGAGATGACCCAAAGGGTCCAACAGACCAACAGCTTTTTAAAAAGATGTGAGGGTCAAAATTAGCATTTATACAACTGTGCAGAAAAAAAGGGAATGAATTATACCTAAGATACCTTCACCGTCAGTGTGAACAGCATCGACAAACTGAGCGTCAGAGGGATCCAAACGAGCAAAGGTTGGCATTCTTCGGAAATACCACCCAGCCGGATCCAAACCTGTTTATTGTAACCATTCCATCATTTAATTGGGTTAAATGTTTTTTGGCGAGAATCAAAATAATTAACCTGTGATTCTGCCGAGGTTGGCAATTTTTTCTCCTGCGTACCCAGAAGTGTGTGCTCCGAGGCTATGTCCAATTAGATGAACATCTGATGGCGTGACTCCTAATTTTTCCTTAAACATTCGAATGCGAAGCAATTATTAAAAATCAATTAACTTCCAAGGAGGATAAGTGATGATAACTTACAACCAAAGTTTTAACAAGGAAGGCGATTTCCAAGCCAACCAGACGAATGTTGACGAACGCTTGATTGTAACTGGTTTCTGCACCGCCGCCCCAATGAACGACGATTACGTTAAAATCTCCGTTTGCTAATAATCTTTCCACAAAGGTCTAAATTTGAATAACGAAATTATGTTTTTTAATTCAATCGGTTGACCTAAAGAAATGGGCACAAGTTTTCAGTTTAAAATTGGCTAACTTTATAGCGATCTTCGTACCCGGTGGATAGCCAACCGTGGACATAGAATTTGGTTGGTCGAGTTGCTTTAAAAGAAGCGGAAGTGATTCCGTTGGGATCTTTGCCAGAAATTCCAACTCCCGGCTGCACAAATATAACAAAATAATAAAATCAATAGCTGTTCTATTTGAAACATGCTAACGAGAATTAAATCGTTTCTTGCCCACGGGGTTGATTGATCTCTGGTGCTGAGCGTGAAATGCGTGCCGATTTTATGCCTGGCTTCAGGTAGTACATTAATCGGCCATAAAATTGGGTCGGCGAACGAGAAGCGAGTGATACATCCCAGGTCTTCATAGCAAACTGAATTATCCGCATTTAACGCTAACCCTTGGGCAAGCGTTTGCGTCAGATTGAGGGTTAAATTTGGATCGTTCAACTCGGCGACTTTGATCGTGTCTGTGGCTGCCCGATTATTGCGGAAATTGATGACTGTAGTTTCAATTAATTCGTCCTGAATCTGCTTCTCAATCTTGACAAACGAAGGATTCAATGGATCGAACGAATGAGCATATCGCAGTTGCGTTCTGCTTGCCAGAAATGAAGTATTAACAAAATGTTACGATATAGAAATAAAAAATGGTTTGCATTCAAATGCTTAACATTAAGTTCAGTCACCTTATTGTGTCAGGGTAATCCGGCTCACTGCTTGATCCAACACTGAATAAGAAGGCAAAGAAAATGCACAATACACACTTGACAGAAATCATGATGAAGCCTATTGGCACTGAAACTCAACAAACCAACGGTGTTACATCCAGCCATCCAGCGATGCTGGTAGTTTTTCCGATACTGGTCTACATTTGGAAAGGACGCCAGTGTTTTATATATACCACCAAAGATCAAGATTCACAAAAAAAAAAACTTGCATAGAAAACGCCCCGGGCATCTGGTACAGGTTTAAGTTAAAATACATGTAGCAAGTTCAAACACGGTCCTTGTACATATATGTATTACGATTGCTCACTTTTCCATATCAACATTTCTTGAACCGGTCGGATTGCATGCGTGTTCTTTTTTGAAATGCGTTTCTTTATACGGACGAGGTCTGACGTTTTGTTCTTTTCGCCGAAAATTGGGCTTCAAGACATTTCATTCCGTTGACGATTTTAATTGACATCTTTCTGGGCGAGGTTAGAATAAGTCAGCTCAACACAGTCATTTTTATACATTCTTCACTTTCCAGTTTTTTTTACACTCACGGTGAATATTTAACTGTATCGTTCAAAGATCGTAGAAGTAACAAACACTTTGTTAGTTTTATTTGGTTCGTAAAAGAGCCCAACCATGCACCATAGAAGATTTAAGATTTATAGAAAACGGAGTTAGTTAACTAAATAATTATTTATTGATCTCATGAATAGATAACCACTTACAATGACTAGTAAATGAATCAACACTGAAAACTATAATTCACCACCCACAAATAGAATAAAATTTCAAGACAAAGTTAATGTTGAATTAATTCTCGCTAATAATATTTTGGAACTTCGGTGTAGTAAGCTGGGGCAGCGTAGGTTGTGGTGTAGTATTCGGGTGCTTTAGTGGTGTAGTACTTTGGGGGTTCGGTGTAGTAACTCGGAGCTGCGTAATATTTAGGAGCCTCGGTGTAGTAAGTTGGAGCAGCATAAGTGGTAGTGTAATATTCTTGAGCTTTGGTGGTGTAATAAGCTGGAGCCTCGGTGTAGTAGGACGGGGCAGCGTAGGTTGTGGTGTAATACTCCAATGCCTTAGTGGTGTAGTATTGAGGAGCATCAGTCTGGTAGTAGCTAGGGGCTGAGTAGTACTTGGGAGCTTCAGTGTAGTAGGTTGGAGCAGCATATGTCGTGGTGTAGTACGATGCTGTAGTGTAATACTCGGGGGCCTTGGTTGTGTAGTAAACTGGAGCCTCGGTGTAATAACTCGGAGCGGAATAATACTTGGGAGCCTCAGTGTAGTAAGATGGAGCAGCGTACGTTGTTGTGTAGTATTCGGCCTTTTCGGTGTAGTACTCTGCTGCCTTGGTGGTGTAGTAGCTTGGAGTGGCGTAAGTTGTAGTGTAATAGACAGGAGCTTCGGTGTAGTAAGTTGGTTCAGCATAATAAGACGGAGCAGCATCAGTATAGTAACTTGGGGCTACGTAATACTTGGCAGCTTCAGTTGTGGTGTAGTAAGGAGCAGCTGTGGTTGTGTAGCTTGGAGCAGAGTAGTACTTCGGGGCTTCTGTGTAATAGCTCGGAGTAGCGTAGGTAGTGGTGTAGTACTTGGGGGATTCGGTGTAGTAAGTAGGAGCAGCATACGTAGTGGTGTAGTACTCAGGAGCCTTGGTTGTGTAGTACTTGGGTGCCTCGGTGTAGTAAGTGGGAGCAGCATACGTAGTGGTGTAGTACTTGGGCGCCTCGGTGTAGTAAGTGGGAGCAGCATAAGTAGTGGTGTAGTACTCAGGAGCCTTGGTGGTGTAGTACTTGGGCGCCTCGGTGTAGTAAGTTGGAGCAGCATACGTAGTGGTGTAGTACTTGGGCGCCTCGGTGTAGTAAGTTGGAGCAGCATACGTAGTGGTGTAGTACTTGGGCGCCTCGGTGTAGTAAGTTGGAGCAGCATAAGTAGTGGTGTAGTACTCAGGAGCCTTGGTGGTGTAGTACTTGGGCGCCTCGGTGTAGTAAGTGGGAGCAGCATACGTAGTGGTGTAGTACTCAGTAGCCTTGGTTGTGTAGTACTTGGGTGCTTCGGTGTAGTAAGTGGGAGCAGCATACGTAGTGGTGTAGTACTTGGGCGCCTCGGTGTAGTAAGTTGGAGCAGCATACGTAGTGGTGTAGTACTTGGGCGCCTCGGTGTAGTAAGTGGGAGCAGCATACGTAGTGGTGTAGTACTTGGGCGCCTCGGTGTAGTAAGTTGGAGCAGCATACGTAGTGGTGTAGTACTTGGGCGCCTCGGTGTAGTAAGTGGGAGCAGCATACGTTGTGGTGTAGTACTTGGGCGCCTCGGTGTAGTAAGTTGGAGCAGCATACGTAGTGGTGTAGTACTCAGTAGCCTTGGTTGTGTAGTACTTGGGTGCTTCGGTGTAGTATTCCGGTGCTTTGGTGGTATAACTTGGCGTAGCGTACGTTGTTGTGTAATACGGCGCCGGAGTGGTGTAGCCGTACCCCGAAGCCATCGGTACAGCCACGGTCGATCCAGCCATCAACGAGACAACAGCCAACAGCAGCGACACGCCGTAGTTAGCTGAAACCATACAGATATATCATTGTTAATACATATGTCATAGCTAGATGCACACACACTCACACAGTCGTTGTCGCCAACAACAATATTAAAACACAGAAACGATTTTGAACAGAACAAAAATATGAGATTTTCCATATAAGAGACGAAATATTGATTTACCCATGATTGCAAATGGAATACACGATGTGGATTACAGTGGGATGCAAATTGCTTCACTGCTGTTGTCCTGTCGAAGAGGCTCACTCGACTGAATTCCGTTGTCAATTCCCTCTCATTTTATACGACTTTTTGTCACCCTATACTCCTCAAGCCTTGCCGCCAATACCTACTCTATTGTGATGTAACAAACGATATTCGCACCCTACCTCTATTACTCACTGTGGCGTCACGTAGCATTTGTTTGTTTTTTAGGCAATTCCTATAGCCGCTGGCAGAGGCTTACAAAGAAAAAAAGGAGAATAAATTGACGGCTCAAGGTTAACTCAGGTAGGATGCACTTAAGAAAATCCAGAAAATAATGCAATTTCTTTGTTTGTATTCTTTTGAAACGAATTTGATTTGCGAGAGATGATTCAACAATCTTTTATTCTATTAGAACAATATTCGTTATAGAAATTTTCGTAATTATTTAGGTGTTTATCTGCGTGTTAATGCATATCAAAAAGCTGTTTTAGTTAACTAACTCTGTATTGAATTGAAATCTCCAATGTGGTAAATAATGAGCTGTTCTAATACTAAAACGTTTGTGTCCAGGTCTCGTGTATGTTATAGAGAAACATTCATCGTCGCATTTTTCTTTTGCAGAAATGGTTGGTATTTTGGTATTGTAAAAGAGTGAATGACAGAATGAAATTACTGATATGATCAGTGCTCCCTTATAAAATTAAGGGTTAATTCAAACGTCGACGTTCAAACCAAGTCCGAGTGAAAGACTGTAAAATTAACATGTTCTCCACTTGTTCGTCGAACCTGTTGGTTTAACTAGGTTTACCGTTTACCTTAATTATAGCCAAGGAGAAGTGCCTTCAATGAAGCTCGTTGAGCAGCTTACTTTTCGGCAGGAAGTCTGAACTCACTTTAGTTCATTGCACTTCGCGATTTTTATACTTTCGTGGTTATGAAAGCCAAAAAGAACAAAAAGTCTAAAGTTCGCCCTCGTATTTAATAGATTCCTGTCCACGAAACCCGTTTATAATAAAATCCGACCTGTCCAAGAAAATGTACTACCATCACAAAATTCGTATTTTCGCAACCGTATTTGGCACGTGTCTAGACGTCCATTTAACTTAATCCTGTTATAGATGCTGGGAGCGTTTCCAAAATGCGTGTTTCCAAAATGCAGTTCTGTCAAGTATGGTGCTGGTCCATTTGTCTTCTGAAGTATTTCTGTGTCTTATAATACAATGTTGTGTCCAGTGAGTCTTATCACTGATGACGACACAAGGTGACTGAAAATTAATGTTGAGCAGCATGTGAAATTGTGAATGCAAACAATATTTCTTTACCTTTACGCTTTTTTTTTCTGATTTCTTACAAACAATAGCGCATCTCTACGCTGCATCTTTCGTAGTTAAGAGACTTAGAGCGCCTGCGAGCCTGCGATAGTATCCACCCAATTGAATTTCGCGCTCTACAGTTTCGCGCTCTATAGCAAGACAAGGCTTCCTTTATTTCTTGAGTAGTGTTCAATTTTGACACGGTCATTCGTTTTCATCTGCTGTCACTCTCGGTTGTCTGGGTAAGACTTTGTAGTATTGATTAATGTTAAATATTATTTGTAATGCATTTCGGTTAATAGCTTATACCGTTCTAGTTTAAAAGCTGCACGAGTCGTTATACAATACGAAAACAAATTCATTTGTCGATATGCTAAAGCATCTGTCTGTGACAGACATCGTGTTGCCTCAGTTCTCTTCATGACTACTCTTGATTAAATAGAGATTGTTGTTGGAATGAGGCTAAAGTAATTGCCAGTTTTAATCCCAGGAATCTTGATGTAGATTAACCTGATTCGTGACTTGGAGACAATTTAACATTTCTTTTATTCCCGTTTTCATGTGGATGGTTCTTCAACGATTAATTGTTTTTCTTTCTCACATTATACAGGGTGAAGGGTCAAAATGGTGAATCATCGAGCTCCCTTGGTACAAAGGAAGGTATGCGTCGCACCTCGACGCCCCTTCGAGAAAGCTCGCTTAGATCAAGAGCTGAAGTTAATTGGTGAATATGGGCTTCGCAACAAGAGGGAAGTGTGGAGAGTGAAGTACACTTTAGCCAAGATCCGTAAAGCTGCAAGAGAGTTGCTCACTCTTGATGAGAAGGATGGCAAACGTTTATTTGAAGGTATTAGTTGTTCTATAAAGTAATTCAGCATGCCAATTGTCAATTGAGCATGACAGTAATGTAGAAATTTACACATGACTAATTTGCATGATGCACATTATCTGACACTTCTTGGCTGAGACCTGATGTCAAGCTTAACATGAGCTACAACTGAATTAAAATTAGTTGTTTAATATAAATTGCGTTTGTGTTCATTACAGGGCCCTTTTAATTATGAAATCTTTTGACATCTATAGGTAACGCCCTTCTTCGTCGCTTGGTCCGCATCGGTGTGTTAGAAGAAGGACGCATGAAGCTCGATTACGTGCTCAGCTTGAAGGTTGAAGACTTTTTGGAGCGTCGCCTGCAGACCCAAGTTTTCAAATTGGGTTTGGCTAAATCGATTCACCACGCCCGTGTTCTCATCCGCCAGCGACACATTCGGTATTCATCCGTCTGCTATCAGCATTCCTCATTTCTGAACGATTTGCTTAACAAGTCACCGAGTTGAGCATTCTCGTTGAATGGGATGTGCCATCTATATGATGGATGTCTTCAGGCCACTGGGCTGTATGCCCTTGATTCACGCTGGTCACCAGCGGTTAGTGATATGACACCGTTCCGCTGGGAATTGGCGTAAAATGGATATGCCCTACAGACACAGGAAGCGAAAAAACTGTATTTCTCTTATGGCCAATGGAGTTGTTGCGTGCAATACTCTACGCCTGATGTCTCTACGCCTGATGTCTAGTTCTGGGTAGACACTTTCGGCTCGGTGTGCAAATTTGAATTAATCATATCAGTTTTCCACTTTGACGTATTAAACAATTAATTTGATTCATTTTATATTTATTAATTTTTACCTTTACAGTGTCCGCAAGCAGTTGGTCAACATTCCCAGTTTCATCGTCCGTCTGGATTCGCAGAAACACATCGACTTTGCCCTCCGGTCGCCGTTCGGTGGCGGCCGTGCTGGTCGTGTCAAGAGGAAAAACTTGAAGAAGGGCACGGATGGCGGAGATGCTGGTGAAGAGGATGACGAGTAGATTGTTCGCCCTCTTGTTTTTATTCGAGCCTCTTAATTGTGTATCTGTTATCAGTAATACAATTTGTGCGCGAAAATTCTCTTCTAGTATCATCTACGCATTGATCTAATTTTATTCGTATGGAACTACCAATTCATTCAAGTTCGTTCGATACACACAATAGGAATTTGTTGTTGAATGTCGAGAGTTGTCCGGTTACAGTTGTAATCCAAATCGAGGACGGTAACTAGGCAATGGGAGTCGGTTATAAAAGATGAGACAGGAAACGCATGATTTACCCGTGCGTAACCAACTATGGCGAATAAAGTGTATGGACTATGGAGGTTGACATCCTCATTTCGAATCCGGTGACCTCGTCTATATATTAGAATTAAAAGTTGTATTGTTTTTTATTCTTTTGTCTAGATGAAAAAGATTCTCGTTTTGAGTGATTCGCAAACGAGCACAGGAAAAAAGTCATTGACATTTTCCTGTTCACTTGTGTGAACTGCCAAATTGCATCCAAAGAACTTTCGAGAGTCCCCTACTTGGGACGTTCAAGTTAAGTTATTTGCATATTTCTTGGAATAATGCAGCCAATTATGCGCCCATGCCAACTGTTTTGTGGGGAACAAAAATAAAAGTGGTCGAAACAAGAGTGCTGGGGTAAAACCTTTGATTATGCCAGGGAATAATCAACTACCGGTAGCTTGAAGGGATTTGGGGGTTTTCCCTTGCTCGAAGGCACGGTCAGAACAGGTGGCTCGGACAGCAGCCTGCCATTTTCGGCAATAGAAAAACAACAATGTGTTTTTCCTATTCTGCTCAAAGAGAGAGGAGAAAAGAGTGTTCAACTTCTCATCGTTGCTGAACACAGTTCGTACCAGGACGTACCAAGCGGTCCAGATACTTTTAGAACACCTGTGTTCACCGTATAACCGGAGCGACCCCCAACTGTATTTCCATCTTTTTTTTATTTTCCAAAACTATTGTTAAATCCACCCCTTACAAAAAGAAAAAAAAATGGGGCACAAAAATACATTTGATATCGGAAAATAAAATTTCAACGCCTTTCACCCCACTGGGAGGTGATTGACACCTGTGCACAGCAGCAACTTGGACGGGGAAAAAAATAAGCCTTTGATATCCGTTCGATAAAGGATTATACCGTTCCAAGGTTATCCAACAGAATCCGGGATAAATTTCAAGGCAACGGTGGAAAAATATTTAAACATCTCTCCTTACATAAATCTTTATGTAAAAACCCGACCGTATAAACTGGATTATATAATTAATCAATCAAGACACGATTACGCTATTGCTAACGTGTTCGATTTGAACCGGAAATATAATGACGAAAATATCAAATATCAATAAAGTGTAACAAACGAGACGATAAAAATCCAGGTGTTTATTAATCAAATGTCAATCAAAACCAGCCATATCCGCCATTGCAAATGTTTTATTTCGTCGTCTGCTTTTGTTGCCAATTTTATTCCCCCGATCCAAACAAGCACAGCAACAAGGATTTTATTAAATACTTTCACACACTTATCAACAAAAATAAGATTCATTGGGCATGAGTCACGCCCAATGAATCCAATTTTTCTTCAAGCTTTTCAAAATCTTCACAGCGTGAAGACTTGAGCTCTCCCTCCTCCCCTCTCAAAATTCTAGGCGAGTCCTCTCCGATGTCTCTCCCCCCCTTCTCTAAACTTAATCGGTTGGAAGGAAGGGGGGTCCTTAAAGACCAACCAGTCCCACTCTTTTATCCCCAGTCTGTCGTCGTATTTCGTACAGCACACAACAGTGAGCTGCTGGCCTTTCCATATTATTATCAACCTCATTCGGTTATTTTTCTTTCGTCTTAACATTTGTATGAGTGCAAGGAAACACATTTTTGCTTTTTTTTTAAAACAAACAACCAGTGGCCTGGCTTCTTTAACATTTTTCTTCACACCAGTTGTTATCAAAATTATTCAGTTAATAATTTCGTCTGCTGCCAAAGCCAACGGGTAAGTTTGCTGACGTTTCCATTTCATATCGTCAAGGACACAAAAGTTGTTTTCGACTGTTTTCTACGAGATAAAATTTGAGAGCTGCTGATTATTTAGATCGGTTCTTTTTTCAGTGTTGTTTAAAGATTCTTAACACACTCCCAAGTTATGTTGGTCCCTTTATTGTCTCGCCACCATGTACAACTTGCCAATGTAGTGCTCAGCCGTTGCCCCCCGAACGGAAATTGCGTCACTGCTCGAAGCAGATCGACTTGAGGGGGAAACCTCCTTTTTGTGCTCTGATCTAAATACCATATTTTGATTTTTCTAGAATGCCCTGTTGACCTTGTTGGTACAACAACATTAAACGGTAACTTTTAAACGGCCATCGACAGACACACACACACGTACAACATTTCATCATGAAATTGAACAAACAAGAAAGCGACGACTGCAACGCTCCGGTATGGCAGCAACTTCTTCCGACATCCGTTCCAACATCGGTGGTGGAGAGTGGTGAAGTACGAGTCAACATTCCCTGTGCAGATGCAACTACTCCGGATGAAGAAAAACCCAGAAAAGCCAGTAATTGGTTTCCGTCATTCGCGCCCTCGTGGAGCGAACGACAGAGTTTACGTAATAACGGAACAGGAGAAGAAGTCTTCCGGCCGAAAATCAAGAGCACATCCAGCAGCACCGGATCGACCGATGGAGATCAACCACCCAAATCTTCCACAGAGAAGAGATCATCCAGTCCGCTCATGAGGTAATTAATTTTATTTAGTTTCTTCTTTCACTTCGTCTGAGATTCGTATATTATCAATCTTGTTTTTCTTCGGTCTGCTGCGGATGTGCTCGCCTTCCTTGGCATTCGCTATCTCAATTAAAGAATCAAGCTCCTCCCACAAACCACATGACGTGATAAAAGCAAACAATCTGTTTTCTTCACGCCTTTGCAGATAAGGCCGAGTCGTTAATGTTTTGCAAACAAAAAAGGGATATCCAATGGGTTCAATTAGGGATCACATTCGTGTTTCAATGAATAAGGCATCAAGTCAACTTGGAAGAAAATGAACTGGTTCGATCCACACGGATCAAAGGTCTCCAAGATAGATTTTTACTGGGTCCTAGCTCGTTGCGATTGTTTGATAGTATAGTATAGTGCCCGATTTGATGAACGGAATTGTCAAGTAGTCGCCAAGATATTTTTTTAAATTTAAGAATTCATCGTGGGATGTTGTATCGGTTCCCGCCGAGAAGCGGTTTGATCCG